>NC_061110.1:7973327-7975827 GCF_015104395.2 Macrobrachium nipponense | reverse complement strand
GAAGTGAATTTGCTCTTCTAAGGAAACGAAAACGAAAAACTTCTGTTATGGTCTTGAAAATCAAAGGAATGATGAAAGTCGTTTACTTTACAAACACCAAAAGATTTACGAACATTTTGTTGATAAGCTGCATCTTGAATTAAAGCATTTTTAACAACCAAATCACCAGAATGAAGGGGAAATTACTTATAACTCAATCAAGGTGATGAAAATTAAAACAAAATTCCTGACAGTCTAATCACGGGATGAATCGAAAAAATTATGACAATTTTGTTATTAATAAGCTAAATAGTGATGTAAAATGAAGTGATTAGTAACTACCTAATCACCGGAATAAAAACGAAATTATTATCAATAACCTGAGCATGGTAAAAGAGATTAAAAGATACGTTCCTGACAATGCAATTAAGGAAATGAAATACAAACATTATTAATATGAATTTCAAAAGATAAAATGGAAAAATTCCTGATAGTCCATACAACAGATGAATGCTGGAAGTGTATCTGGTTTATCCACCACACAGATGTAACGCCTCGTATTAAAAAAAAGATAATAAAATAAACCCCGTAAATAATCTAAACTATCGAAGGGCAGATTAAAAAAATCATGAATGATCTAAAAGCAAAATGGATAAATTCCTGATAATCTGAACAAGAGAGGGAGAAATAAGAATGTTTCTGGTTTATCCACCACAATGATGGAAAGCCTTTTGGAAATCGTCGTAATAATAATAATAATAATAAAAGCTGGGAAATACGAAGTTTGTAAATAATTTGAATACAGAAATAAACAATCTAAAAATGCGTTCAATATCAGAATATTATGTTCTAAATGAAAACGAGCTGTGATTTTGGTTTACACTTTTACAACTTAAAATTTTAACTGTGAAAATATACGAGTTGTAAATTGAAAACAGGTTTACATACACTCTCGCATTGTTTGTGTATGTCTTTGTGTATGAGTATGCTGTATACGTGTCTTTCTGTCTGTAAAAGTGGCTTAAACAGGTGCATTTTTGCACAACTAGATGCCAATTCATGAACAGGTAAGCATTACAGCGCTTGCTGGTTCATTTGATAATACGACCAACACGAAGTGGCTTACTTAGAAAAGATTTGCATGTTGAAACGGGGAACAACGCGAAAATAAGCGATAACCGTTGCACGGCCTTTTAGTTTACTGTACAAGGTGAGGGTCACAACGAGACTGGTCGACTAAGCCAAGGAAAACGCGTCGGGTTGCTTCCAATATTCTCGGAACTTCTTCGGCTGCTCTTTTTGTCCATTGTCTAAAGGTTAAAGAATGCCCTTGGGTTATCGGTACAGCGATGGAGAAAATAATGATGAAGATGTAATGGAATAATTCGTTTTGAAAAATGCGAAATTAAAACTACGACTTTCGATACAGTCTTAGAGAAAATACGATGTAACAGAATAATTCGTTTTGTATTTATCACGAATCGTTTGAAGATGCTAAATTAAAACGACTTCATATGAAGAAAAGGACGTTACATTCACATACGTCAGTCACGTTTACTGCACATAACTCTAGTTACAAATGTGGCAGAATAATTCGTTTTTGTTAAAAATACTCGTAGCGGCATGAGGCCTGAAATGGCGTGACAAATCCATAGTTATGTATGGGTACAAAAATATTTAAAAATAAATCTAAACAGAAATATTTTGGGAGACGAACAGATTCCCGGAAGCTCTCTGTATAGTTTCCTTCTTAAATATATTTGTACCCATGCATAACTGTATTTATTACTCCAAGCGTTTCGTATTTAACATCCAACGTTTGAAAATGATAACCTAAACCGACAGCCTATGAGATGAAGGACTATCACAACACATACAAGATAAAACTTACGTTTTTTGCTAAAACAACGCTCATTGAATACATTCACATATATCAATCACGCTTTATAATCATATATAACTCTCGTGGAGAAAAAAAGAAAAATGGAGAGAAAGCACATAATAATCTCTCGCTTTTCGTATTGTCGTCTATTATCACATCACTTCGGGGGATTTCTTAAGCTTGTCAACTGCCATGAAGGAACTTTCTCTCTTTGACAGGTAATCGACACATCAATCAAGAGGCGAGGAAACGCCTTGTTGACAATCAATTAATACATGAATTGATAGACTTCCTGGATGGAAACGATTCATTTCGTATTCCTGATGTATTTAATTCTTCTACCATTGTTGCTTTGAAAAATTGTAATTATTATATTCTCCTATCTGCAAGATCTGCGTTAGAAGATCTCGGCCTGGCAACCTACCAGTCGCTCCGAGTGCCACTGAGTGCTAGGATCAGGGCATACTAGGAGAGCAGCGGGATCCTATTTTCAAAAGATGCCCTCAGAGCCGAAAGTCTGTACTCAGCGGAGGCCTTCGCTTCTAGAGAGAGAAAGAGAGAGAGAGAGAGAGAGAGAGGATATTGCCTTGTTGACATAGAACTGATTACTCCCACCTGTTTTATTACCTCTCTCTCTCT
>NC_061110.1:7948327-7955827 GCF_015104395.2 Macrobrachium nipponense | reverse complement strand
CTCTCTCTCTCTCTCTCTCTCTGTCTCGCTTGTTAAAAACATCCATAAAATTATATTGCTTCATTCTGCCCTGAATGATACAAAAATGCATTGGCTACATTCAGGTATAGACCACTCTTCGATAAAAATAGTTTTTTTTTTAATAGGTAGCTGTTATTTCCATTTGAGATCTTTAGTCTTTACTGTCTGATTGTAATTTTAAATGCTTTTTTATGCAAAACGGTAATAAATTTATCAATTCGTTTACTAAATTGAGTTTCTTGAAATCACAGATACACCCAGATAGACAGACCGACACACACACACACACACACACAGAGAGAGAGAGAGAGAGAGAGAGAGAGAGAGAGAGAGAGAGAGAGTGGGAGAGAGAGAGAGAGAGACCCTTCCCCACACAAACCTGAACTAGGCACAAAGACACACACGATCTGTCATTTGCGTCAACCTTTATAATTACTGACGCTGATTGTTCCAAATGGCAAGTTCGTGTCCCTCACCTGTCAGGTGGAATGTGTACACTAGGAATACTGTCATCACTGCGCATGCGCGCATTTCTTCCCCACTGCGAAAAATGATCACTTCCGAATAAACAGGAAATGCTTCGGTTTCTTCCTCGGTAGGAGAACAATGTCACATTCCATTACGCGTCATAAACTGCCCTCAGAATGTGTAGCTTTATGGAGAGAGGTCATGACAGGTAGCGTCTGTGTAGAGAGTGATATCCAGCCAAGTTTTATGAAACGATTTCTGTGGTTTATGAACGTCAAGATTAATAACTGAATTGTATAATATCGTTAGGAAAGCAGTGGATCTACTAGTAATATTACAATCATGTATTTTTAAACTTCAAAAGGAGGATCAGTCATAAAAGATTTTTATTAATATGGCTATCATTAATTTGAACCTTGAAAATGGAGTTAAGAAGTGGATAAATTCTGTTGAATTGTTCTGTTTTTCTGTAAATAATCAATTAGTGACATTACAATTGATACTATATTTACCAGCGTGTTTATATTATGCCATGAAAGGAGTGTTACATGACTCATGCACAAGAAAGGAGTCAAGATGAGAATATGGTAAAAGATAAACCTCAAACTTCTGTTTTTTTTTCACTCATTCCAGCCTTAAGCACTATCATTATCCTTCCCTTTCTCTTCGAAGAGAGAGAGAGAGAGAGAGAGAGAGAGAGAGAGCGAGAGAGAGAGAGAGAGAGAGACAATGGTACAACAAATCAAAGTGTTACTTCTGAATGGCAGAACCTCTTCAGGGTAGGGGCCATCCATCTAGATCCCCTTCACTCTCCCCAGCCCCCTACAAACATCCACTCCCTCCCCCACCGTAGCTTTCACCGGTGGCTTAGAGAGCAGCATAGAAGACTTCGTGACTCGAGACGAGCTTATCTACAAGTGTAGCTCGTAACGAGAGGCTACCTGCTGGACGCTATAATTACGAAGAGGTAAGATGGTTTTTTTGCAGACAATAGGGGAAGCCTTTCGTCATGACCTCGACGTCATGACGATGCGAAGGTGAATGTAGAATGAAAAACAAGCTAAAATGCAGTTCTTCTGTGTACGTTTGGGATACGATTTCTGAAACGCATAATTGACTGCACCTCCCTTCAATGAATGAAATACTTCTTCCGTGTACTTCTAAGGCATAAAATGGTTAACTTTTTCGTGTATGAGTAGAGTATCCTTTTTGGGTGTATGAAATACTTCGCTTATGAAGCACCTTTTTTGAATGCTTAAAATGAATATAAAATGTAAATAATAACTGAGGTGTATACTTGCTGAACTGTATAACATATGCAACAGAAATATGAATGATCATTTAAATCATAAGCCTGTGCAATCAATAGCAATAACAGTACTTGTTTCATTGGCGATAAAAATCTAATAAGACATTATACTTTATCATAGCCATCCAATTCAAATTCTTATCCTTTCTGCGTTTCATTGGGTTTCCAAGTCTGACTGCCCCTTAAAAAAAATATTCAGAAAGTCTAAAGTTATAGAAACTCCTCCTGCAGAAAGATGACACCAGATAGATAAACGGTCACGTTTGTAGACGTTGTAACTTAATTTTCAGCTCCACTTCTGCCCCGAAGGTAGGTTGTCTAGTTTGATTGGTATATACGCAGCCTTCAGAACCCGAGTTACCGCTATTACCGGTTCCCCCTCACGACTCGTAGGCATCGTGTGTGTGTGTGTATCGAATGAAAAAAATAGCAAACCAAATCGGGATGTTCACTGGATATTCAGCTTTTTTTTGTGGCTGTATAAATCAGATCTATTTTTACATCATATTTGAACTTTGGAATAGAATAGAATTTAAAGATCTCAAGATATATAAAATTTCCTCATAATTTAACATATATTACTTTTAATTTAAACGTTGTGATAGAAGCAAATCTTGTATTTCATTAGCAAACTATTCCCCCCGTCCAAAATGCAACCAGCCTCCTCTGCCTTTCTCTCACTTTCTGTTAGTGTAATCAGTAGCAAACTTTCCTCACAAGCAAGTAGAACTGCACTCGATTCCCAAACCGGAACGCGGAAATGAATGGTACAGGCTAGTTTCCGTAAAAATTTATATTCCTCTGTTGATCTAAGTGGTAATTAGGTATCAGATTGTCAGACAATGGAGTGGGTTGTAGCGAGTGAGAGAGAGAGAGAGATTTGTTAGGGGTCAGTGCACAGTAAATAAGTATACCATATCGTAATCGGAAATGGGAAGGGCTCTACCAAAATGTAATCCTCAGAAGCTCTAATTAATTGGAGATGAGTCCGAAGGCTCCCTTCAACTTCCTTCGCAAGAGTACACAGCTTTCGTCGGCCATTTCGCCATCTCGAATCCTCGACAACTCACACACTTTTGTTTTTATTTCACTTTCTTAAAGTTTATCGCAATTTGTGTCATTTGTAAGTCTCTCTCCGCTGCGCTCTGGAGAAGATCCGTCACGCTGTCTGTTCAGGGCTGAGAGATATGATGAAACATTCCACCTTTTTTTTTTTTCTATTTCAAGGTGGTGTCGTTGAAGAGAGTGGTCTCGTCTTCAGTAGCATAGGAGTATACTATGTGTATATATATATATATATATATATATTATATATATATATATATATATATATATATATATATATATATATATATATATATATATATATATATATATATATATATATATATATATATATATATATATATATATAGTATATATATATATATATATATATATGTATATATATATATATATATATATATATATATATATATATATATATATATATAAATATATTATATATATATATATATATATATATATATATATATATATATATATATATATATATATATATATATACACACACACACAAATTTCCTGCTCACTTAGCGATCGAAGCCCCCAGGTCTCTTATATGAAAGGCTAGGGAGCTATATTTGTGCATATTAATGGAAGGATAGTTATACATAAATTTCTATATTATTTCAACGATAAATCTGACTCTGATAACTTGACCTCAAAATGACACTGCACTAAACATAATTATTAACGTATTGACTAAAACTAACTTAAAGAATCATATAACTAAAAAATAGTTATTTTAAGGACTAAGACAAAGAAATAGGAGCAAATAAAACATGCAAGCGTGCGGGAAAACAAATCATTTCATTTGCCACTCAGAGAGATTTTCCAATTCTTATCCATAATTAGGTCTTGAGTGGAACTCCTGCAGATAATAACGAAGTTGGTGCCAATGGAAAGAAGAAAGCTAAGTAACGTGGGAAAATTGAACTTCCAAATATCGAGCAAAGATTAAAGTATTTCCTACTTTTGACAGGAAGAACTTGGTTACCACCTATGGGTATGTTCAGTAAAATTAGAAAACGAATAAGACCAGAGAGAGAGAGAGAGAGAGAGAGAGAGAGAGAGAGAGAGAGAGATTAGTCGTTCCCAGTCAATTGGAAGTCATGGCCTGCCGCCGAAAGTCGTACTTTTACAGGAAGGGAAAGAAAGAAAGATGGCAACTATGTAATTAAGGTTCTAAGTGCGTGTCTTCCTCTCTCTCTCTCTCTCTCTCTCTCTCTCTCTCTCTCTCTCTCTCTCTATCGTGACTGATCAGACTTTATTGGACCATTTACCTCAAAACTTGTGTGTGTGTGTTTTTTTTTTTTTTTTAGTGTCTCATGGTCCCTCTATCGTTCTCCATCCTCTTCCGTTCTGGTGGCCACAAATGAAGTGAATCATTAAGTCCTCATAATTCCTCCCCCAAGACTTGTACTTTGGTAATTGGTGGCGGATCACCCGTAATCAAAAGACTCTTGGTCGCTCACATGTGCCGACAGATGCGACTCGAAGACTTTCCCTTTTCGAGAGAGGAAAGCCAAGCAAGCGCTTTAGTTTTTTTTTTTTTTTTTTTTTTCATACCCGGAAGCTTTTTATCAATTCATTTACACGGGATTTTGGTTATGGAGACGGGTGCCTTAGTAGAGATGAGGCTCTTGGCCGAAGACATGATGGAAGATTTCTGTGAAAGTGTTTCGGTTTTAGTGGGAAATGGGTACTGCAAACTCTATTCATCGTCTGAATACCTTCATGGAATCTTGGTCTTCATCCGTAATTTAATAGATTTTCGTTACCTTTGCCTAAAACTCAAAAACCTGTAACGCCTTCATGACTACATCAGGCGATGGCCAACCCAGCTCAGAACGTGCTACCCTCAACCCTGCAATGCCTCTATCGACTTTCTCTTCGTTAAATCCGGGGGTTTATAGCACCTCCCTACGAAACCCTTATTGACCCCAAGGGTACATTGGCCAGTCCCATAACCCTGCGCTAACCATACCCAAAACCCTTATTACATACCAAAGGGATTTTGAGATTGCCAAATGCCATCCTAGTTCACTCTAATCATAAATGATCCTAAAATAAAATGTAGTATTATCCCCCACGAGTACTAAGCGGACAGGTAAGTCGTGATCTTTTAATTACCCTCTCAAACAAACCCCTCCCCCACCCTCGGCTGAGGTAGGTGGTCTGTGACAGGCGAGTCTAACACTTTTATCACGAGGGCCACAAAGGCGGTTTTAATTTGTGGATTTTGTAGCTGATGGTAAAAAGAAATTTAGGAATATGGCCTTTATTTGCCAAAGAGATGTCGTTTATTACCAGTAGCCTTCTATAGGCATCTTTACAAAAGCGATTATATCACGTTTCTCTCTTCGCATGGGTCATATTATGTTGCATATGGGGCAAATGAAGTCATATTTGGAGTTGATTTTGCTACTACGGTCAGGTTTATTGGTAAATCAAAACCAGTTATTTCTTCTGAATGTGATGCCTAAAATATATTCCTGATCTTCAGAATACATGTTTATATTCTTTATATAAAAGCGATATTCTAGAAAAACCCAATGAACCAACCAATTATAATTCGGAAATAGAATCAACTTTCATTCACACATACGCTAAGAATTACACTAAGCCTCTTTTACCGGTATGACTTTCTTTCATACCAACGTCATACCAACTAGCCTCTCGTCGTGCATCTGGCAGCAGGAGAAAAAGCGAAAGTACGACTGCCTGATGTACGATGTCATTATAAATTACATATTCATTCATGCCTGAGGTAGGGAGCCCTCTAAAAGGCCTGCTAAAAGTACCGCCGATGAATGGTCCAGGTCATAAATTGAAGTCGCCCATCTCCTTCGCCGGAGACGAAGGGCTAAAGATGTAATGGTAACTATCACAAGGCTAAGAAACTTTCAACTAATTATGGATTACTAAATTTATCTCTACTAAACTTTCGGCTTAAAGCCTTCAGATATAGCATTAAAACGTTTAGTTACAGATTCAATGCTGATTATTATAAAAAAAATAGCTAAAAACTTTCAGATAAAGATGGAATGCTGATGTCAGACTTTCAGCTGGAGATATGATGCTGACTGCTATAGATCTTAAAACTTGTAGCTCTAAACATTCAGCAACCTAAGCTCTCTGAGTAATATTGAAATGTTAACTACTTATCCTTCCATAATCTTATCTATAAAGGTTCCAGCCACAGACTGACCGCTGATTATTGTAAATAAATAAAAAAAACTCTTAAGGTAAAAACTTAGCTGAAAATGGGAAACTGCCTATTATAGATGAATAGACAAAAATCTTTCTGGCACATGACCTGGGTGCCAATAGGGAACAGCAGAGGTCACTGATATTTTGTCTAGGAATGGCACGTTACGAGGAACTGGCTATCCCTCAGTTCATTTAACCAATAAACACTCATCTTTTCTGCATCGTAAATAGATAGGTGCATACTTACATGCGCGCGCGCGCACGCACACACTCACACACACATGTATATATATATAATATACGGCAAGCAGCTATAAACAATACTCCCTGCATAAGAAATATTAGGAAATTATTCCTTCTATGCTACTATCGGTTGACTAAATGTAAATGGCATCATTACATTTCAGACATTTCAGACATTTTCTTTTGCACATTTCCTTTCATTCACATTGCACATGCGCCACTTAGCGTATGAGTTCGTGCGCGCTCGCGCGCGCGCGCGTGTGTGTGTAACCTTCTTACCCAGAAGCGACTCCCGCCCTACTTTTGCGATGATTGCTCTGGAGCCTAAAGTTTTCGGTACACCTAGCGCTCTATCCTTTATGATACCCGGCATCATTTTTCTCCCAAATGCCCTGGGGGTGAATGTAAGGGTTTCCAAGAGTCGCTGATGCCTGAAGGATAAGAGAGAGAGAGAGGGGCAGGGGGGGGGGGGGGGGTTGGCAGCGTTTAATAGTAATACTAACAATCACAGACCGAAACCAGTGGAGATTTCCAGCACTGCGTAGATACCTGTCCGTTGTGGATCCCAGCATAATGATATATAATAACCGTGGAGACTTAAACGCCACCTTAAATACCTATCCATTGTGAATTCCAGCCTATAAGCGCCACCTTAAATACCAATCCATTGTCAGTTAAGCGGATTTGTAGTAAGAGATATTGCCAAACGAAAGTCAATTACCTTCTCATGTACAACGGGAGGAGGCAGCAAAACTAATAACAACTTCAACAACCGGTACTGACCCACGCAGACCAACAACGACCGAACGAACCTACCTTTCCCCAAAAAAGAAAAGTTCCCTTGGAGCCCAGCATGGTAATGGGGTTTGGGAAGAGTTCGAAAGACCGCTACTGGGCGGTATGAAATGGGGGTTACGGGGACGGCGCGAAGACACATGGCGGCTGCTGCTACAGGTTCAGGACAAGTTTCGCTTTCTCTAAAGCCCACTCCGCAGAATTTAGGACACAGGTTTCTCATGATGCCTGGGAGGTACGCCAACAGGACATGGGGCGAAGGAGGACATAGTGAGGATGATAATATTTACGAATGGAAAATTAGCATCTCCATATTTTTCTGCCACAGTCTGTCCTTTGTTCGCTTTCTGTGCTAATATTCATGCGCGGGTGGCTTCCGCAATTCGCTG
>NC_061110.1:7938327-7945827 GCF_015104395.2 Macrobrachium nipponense | reverse complement strand
GACATCCAATGACAGATGTAAGATTCTATTAAGTTCTTTTTATAAACTTCTCAGACAGAAACCCTACTCTTAGGGAAATTCAGTTTCAAATGACAATACTGAAATAAGACAAATGGCAAACTCATTTTTCAGCGAAACTCGTGTACTGAGAATTCTCTAAATAACGGCTAGATTGAGATCTGTAATTTTCAGGTAACGATTAAATTGTGATAGGCGATTTTTCAGTAGGATTTCTGTACTGAGAATTTATTAAACAACGGCTAGATTGAATTCTGTCATTTTTTCAGAGGACTCATGAACTGAGAATTCATTCAATAACGGCCAGATTGAATTTTGTAATTTTTCATATGAACTCATGAACTGAGAATTCATAAAATAACGGTTAGATCGAGATCTGTATTTTTTCAGAATTCATGGACTGAAAATTCATTAACTAACGATTACATTGATTTCTGCAATTTCTCGGAAGGATTTTGAGCTAAGAATTCAGCAAATAATGGCTAATATGAGTTAGGCAGTGTCATTTTTCATAAGAACTCGTTTACGGAGGATTTATCAAATAACGGCCAGACTAACTTCTGTAATTGATTGGAAACCATAAAATTAAGAAATAATAAGATCATATAAACTTAGAAAACAAATCACTAATCAAAATCAAAAGAAGATCAAAGCTGCGGCAAAAAGTGGTAGAAAATGGAATCGACGGATCAATGAATGAACCACCAGAAGTAGTCGGCCGTCTCCTACTGACCCACAGAACTCCTTTCGCGGCCTTGCCTTTGCCGGCGTCCTTCAAGGCGAACACCGACCGCCGCTGCTGTTTGTTGTTGCTGGGATATGACGATTCCCGATACGTTTTAAAGGAAACCGTTACTAGCCGTGGGGGAAGCGTTCTTGAAATCGTTTTCTGGTCGTTAAAATTTGCGTTGAAGAAGGGTTTTTGTGGTCGGAAAATGCAGCAATTAATATGTTAATCTGGTTGGTGACAGGAAAATGATATAAAAATCGAGGGTTTTGGTAATAATATTGAAATAATTGTTATAATTAAGGAACCACTACCCCAAAATTCTTCTTTTTTTTTATGTTTGGGATTATACTCTCTGCTGTATACGAAATTAATGATGCACACAACAATGAAGAATTATTTACAAAACTTAATTTCCTTCCTTCAACTGAGTATGTGTTTTAAAGCCCGATAAAGCCTAGCTCTACATTACCCTGTATATCGCCGTTCTTTTGTACCTATTTAATCTTAACCCCGCAAATCCTACAATATGCACTTCCCCTAACTTTACAGCACATGAGCTGCACTGCCTACCTTCAACATGGTGGTGAGATTAGAGAAGTTCCGTCGACACAAGAAGATCACCAAATGTCGTACTTGAACACGAGGTCACTCAATACACTGTCTGTCCTCACGTTAACACCCAGTTTTTAATAAAAAGTTTTTTTTATTAAAATTTTCGTCCAATTTACGAATTCGCTCTCCTTTCCCGTGTAATTTTCCTTATCGATAAGCACTGTTAGTCTAGGTGGTGCCTGAGGCGCCCTTCCAATAAACAGTCGTAGGATATAAGTTGCCGTCCTGAAGTGAACGAAGGACGCGTTCGCCGGAACAAACAACCACAACAGCAACAACAACACGGGGAGGAGGCGCTGTTGCCTCTCGCCAGCCAGCCCCGACCGAAACAAACACGCCCTCCACATCGGCCCCCTCTTTTATACCTTCTTCGTGAAAGTTATCCGAGCCCCGGCGAGTAGTAGAGTAGCGCTACTCCCAGGGTCGCCAGAGCTCAGGCGGCTGCTGCTGGTTGCTGGTGGTGGTGGTGGTGGTGGTGGGGGTTATTGTACTAAGAGGAG
Organism: Macrobrachium nipponense; assembly: GCF_015104395.2. Taxonomy (NCBI): domain Eukaryota; kingdom Metazoa; phylum Arthropoda; class Malacostraca; order Decapoda; family Palaemonidae; genus Macrobrachium; species Macrobrachium nipponense. The sequence continues at coordinate 7,943,967 of NC_061110.1, read as the reverse complement.
GGTGGCAAGAGAAGTGTTCACGTCTCCAAAACGTTAAAGTGCTTTTGAGGACAAACGACACATGTCTTTTCATAGCTAAGACTACCCGCATCCACTTCGCCTACAGGAATGAAATCAGGTCATGTATTGCATCAAACTATCCCCGTGTCATTTTGCAGCATCGAAAATTGATGTATTTTTTAAGGGCAAGAAGCTGCAGTCTTTTCATATCTGCCTACTACAGCGAAATAAGGTCATATATTGCATAAAACTATCCTTATGTCACTCGCAGACGATAATGGAATACGACGAAATGTAAAAGCTGTTTTAATCGAGATCACGTCATGCACAAAACTACCTTTATGTCATTCCGAAGCAAAAGACGAATGGAATACTGAAAAACGCAAATGCTGTTAGTCTTGAATCTTTCCGTTGCTTTTAGCAGCGCGAGGGGCCGGGACAGGTACGTTTGGAATAAGCCAGAACTTTCTCTCTCTCTCTTTTTTTTAATGCTGTTGTAGATATAGCGTCATCCTTTCCTGACGTGAGCGCGTGCCTGGGATGGGTTCGAGAGGTGTGTTCCTGAATGGAAATGATCAGTCGAGGAGGATGGAAGATGTTACTCTCATTACTATCGAGTAAAGTTTGGAGTTATGGAATAATTCACAAATAAGCCTTAGCGGGTGTTTTTTCATTATTTTCTGTGACTAAAAGTCGAGTATGGAAATATTATTTCTTGGTAAATTCTAATGAATATACTTTGAGATGTACGATCGAATGTGTATGTATGTGTACTATACACAGACACAGACGCGCTCATACACACACACACACACACACACACACACACATATATATATATATATATATATATATATATCTATATATATATATATATATATTATATATATATATATATATATATATATATATGTATATATATATATATAATATATATATATAGATATATATATATAGATATATATATAATATATATATATATATATATATATATATATATATATATATATATATATATATATATATGTATAACTGAATCACGAAAGTTTGGAACGTGATAAATCCATAAATAAAGGTATAAGCCACGAGGGAAACTCCGTTGTTTGTCTTTCCTTCCTGGCTTATGCCTTTATATATATATATATATATATATATATATATATATATATATATATATATATATATATATATATATACATATATATATATATATATATATATATATATATATATATATATATCTATATATATATATATATATATATATATATATATATATATATATGTATATATACATATATATATATATATATATATATATATATATATATATATAATATATATATATATATATATATATATATATATATATATATATATATAGTATATATATATATATATATATATATATATATATATATATATATATATATATATATATATATATATATATATATAATGCTCTGAACCCAGAGCGAAGTCAAAATAAAAAACTAAAAGAGCATAGCAAGTGTGGACGCGGACCACAGAGAGAGAGAGAGAGAGAGAAGAGAGAGAGAGAGAGAGATGGAAGACGAGGATGACAGCGGGAAGGATGGCTGCTGGAGTAGTAGGAAGCAGGAGGGAGAGGAGTCCATGTGGCTTCAAGGTAGGGGGTGGGGTGGGGGTGGGGGCATGGGAGGCAAATCCTGGACCCTGAGGGAGAAAACTCTCTCTTTCATTGGGAACTGTTGCCGTAATCCCGGCGAAAGAATTCTCTCTCTCTCTCTCTCTCTCTCTCTCTCTCTCTCTCTCTCTCTCTCTCTCTCTCTCTCCTTTTTAACCAATTAGGTATTCAAGTCACCCAGTCTCCCTCTCTACGTCCCACACACCGGGAGGAATGCCTTCAAGATGCCCTCTTTAGGTCTTGACGCTCTTTCGTCGTCACAGATTGCCGGAATGTGACGCTAGATGGTGTGCTCAGAGGTAATCTCACTCTCAGCCTGATCTTCAACGACGTTGAAAAAAATTGTTGTAAACGTTAGGTAACATTCTCCCAGATAGATGGCAGGAAGAATATTTACCAGGAGACGTAATACGTAAAAGCATATCACATTCTACTTGTAAACTACGTTTGGCCAGAACTTAGGAACATTAGCGAACGCTTCAACGATTGTCGTAAGGGATATGGCATAAGATAAAGTCGCTCAACTGGGTGAAAGCAGTATAGCTGATAAGAAAGCAGAAGGGGGTATACGTACATAATTATAATCTCTTTCTGATGGACAGTCAGGGAGTACTGGTTTCAGTGAACCTCACGTGGTACACTGCAGACATTAATGTTTGAAACCTCCCTCTTTCCCTAGTTGTACCTATTTTTCAGCCTTTTACTTTTCCTCCTCTTCCTTTCTTCAACCTTGCTATCCACCATCTCTTAATTATTATTCTATTCGTGAAACTGGTGTTTTCTTCTAGTTAAATCTTTAGATCTTTGCACTCCATCGTCTTTATTTTCTGGATGTTTTTATCTTGATGTCCAACGAATCCTTCTTCATCTTTTCACTGCCTTAAACGCTGAATGGACGAAAGTGCTCCAGTGCTTGGCTGGATAGCCCAAATTTCATAAAATTAATAATCATATACCTTAATTTTTTAAAATTTAATTTTATAATAACAAATCATTTTATATTCTGTTATTTATGAATGTACAAATAGCTTCAAACTAACGACAGTTACAGAACCACCAGTTATATACAACAAATATATACATTACAAAAAATCATACATATTCATATTCAATAACTTTTCACAGAATAAACCTGTACACTTTTTTTTCAGTGTTTCAGTAATTATGAATCTCTGTGCCATTATTTTACCAATAAAATTTTCCTTCAATTTTTGGTAAACTTGAACTGGTTGGAAAGTGGGGAAGATGTATTTACAAATTAGAGGACGGTAAAAAAAATCAAAAAAACAAGGCGTGATCAGACCTCCAGATTACTCGGGACACGTGCTCAAATCTACAGTCAAATAACGTGTTGTTTCACCAACGAAAATTAAAATAAATACGCTATATTTTATTAGAAATAATTGTTCTGTACTGTTTAACATAGAATAGAAATATCCTATCCTAGAATTCCTGCATCTTTAACTCAACGCCATACACCCTTTTCAGACCTTTTTTAGGTTTTCTTACCCCGCCACCACCATCACCAACACCACCAAGGACAAAGTGATTTGGAAAGAATGTGGAAAAATCACACGTCTGAATGAAGTCCCGTGGTAAAATGCTGAGGTCTAGAACTCGTCTTTTGCCTGTGAGATATGCCGCCCGTCTGCTGCTGTGGCTCGGCAGATGGGATGGAACCTGTGGCCCATTTCTATTTTTTTTTTTTTTGTGGTTTTCCTCTTCTGCTGAGGGTTGTCCAATAATGGTTGAGTGTTTCGTCACTAAATGATTGTTATTGATGGCGTTGTATTTCTTGCTTTGGCTGTCACTCAGTGTCTTAGTATTATTTTCTGTTTTGGAGCTATTATTATTATTATTATTATTATTATTATATTATTATTATTATTATTATTATTATTAGTATTACTTGTTTCTGCTTTTTTTGTATTCTTATAGCAATCATTATTAATATACTTAACAATACTATTTTTATTAATGTTACATTTTTTCATTTAAATTTTTTGTTTATTACCACTGGTTTCCCATATTAATAGTGTTCATAGTATTAAAAGTTATCTAAAACAATTGGCACTAAACGTAAAGTGACTACAATTATCATAAAACAAAAACTAAAATATATAATGAATTGGGTGCAAACCTATACGGTGAAAATACGTATATTTTGTTCCTAGCAGTCCAGCGGTTAGGAATCTCCTCTCATCAAAAAGAGTCGCCATATTCGACTCCCAAACGAGCAAGAACGCTTTAATTAAGCATGTTATTACACACCCTATTGTGTTCATGATGACATATGCAGTGAATCAGGTACTTGGATGTTAGTCGGTCCTAGTGAGTAGCAACCAAGGTTGACTTAAGATTTTTGAAATTTAGGCTATCCACCCAAGTACTGGGTCACTGTTGGCAATTCAGCGATGAAAACTAGGAAAAGAGGTTGGAGTGGTTGGGCAGCAAAAGAAAAGAGACCCAGAAATGAAATGAGATAATTACACGAACGAAATCCCCCATAATTACACTAAGAAGTAATTGTTAGAGAGGTAGGACAGACAAATTGAAGAAAAATATGGCGTAAATGAAAGTGAAGTCAAAGAGAAAAAATGGTTGTAGTTAGGAGCCGAATGATCGCTACAAACACCCTTATGTGATGCTTACAGTACACCACGTGAGGTACTCTGACGGCACTACCCTCCTGTGGAAAGTAGACAGGGTGAAGTAGGGCGTTTGGCGAACGACACCACTTCTCAGAAGACTTCTGTAGCCACTCCCCCGAAGAAGAAGAAAATTTAGGATTTTAAAACTGTATTAAAAATGAATACTAATTTCCCCGAGTTTTTGTTTTCAGACCAATGCAACGATGACGTCACGCACTTGATACGAAAGTTGCGTACGAAAAACCGCCATATATTATCGAGACATCAACCTTAATGAATGACCCGCCCGTAGAAATCGTTACCTGAGACCTCTTGCCGCATAAAGTAATAGGGGCATCATTAACCCCTCCCTCTATTAAGTCATTAAGTGGCTCTAACAGTTTTACTGCCGCCTAATGACCAAATCATGATCTCGTCTTGGCTACGGCAAGGGAGATTGCTGCTTTGAGCATGCCTGAATAAAGACGTGTGTTGGTATGTGAGCCGGTTTTAATGAATTAATAGGGTGTGTAAGATTAGAATAAGCTTTGTATTAATAATAATAATAATGATAATAAAAATAATAATAATAATTATTATTATTATTATTATTATTATTATTATTATTATTATTATTATTATTATTATTATTATTATTAATCAGAAGATGAACCCCCCTATTCATATGGAACAAGCCCAGCACAGGGGACAATGACTGGAAATTCAAGCTTCCAGAGGACATGCTGTTCATTACAAAGAAGAATAATCATAATAATAATAATAATAATAATAATAATAATAATAATAATAAGAAGAAGAAGAAGAAGAAGAAGAAGAAGAAGAAGAAAGAAAACCCATGGTAGATAAAGTGGAAATATTATAGAAAAAGGACGGATCTAATATCCTGGAGAAGAAGAAAAAGAAGATGAAGAAGAAGAAAGTAAGCTCTTGATAGACAGAGCGGAATTATATTGAAAAAGGACAGCTGTAACATCCTGGAAAACGGAAACAATGCATACTTATAAGAGGAGCATTACGAGCGAGACTTAAAGACCTTGATGCAATGCTGATAAGGCTTCTTAGTAAGATCGCGAGGCGACTTACTACATTCACGATTCCCGCCTCAGATTTTAATCCTCGACTCAGCAGATAAAAGTGCGAGTGAGGCTACGAACACTGCTCTATTCTCCGAGGCTGGATTAGTAGATTGCTCTTTGCTGGATATGTGAACCCAGGTTCGATTCCTGGCCAAGGCAGGTGCTCTTATCGGTTATTATTCCCATTGGTGTGTAAGGTATTCCCAAGGTAGATTTAGTTCAAAGTTAGAAGACATGTGTAGCTTTA
>NC_061110.1:7920827-7928327 GCF_015104395.2 Macrobrachium nipponense | reverse complement strand
TATGCTTTCTGATTGTTACTTTCAACTTTAATAATAATAATAATAATAATAATAATAATAATAATAATATAATAATAATAATAATAAAATAATAAAAATAATAATAATAATAATAATAATATTTTGTTTAAATGTAGCAATAAACTGAAAAAATGCTAAAGACACAACGCCAATGTGAATTTTAATACCTAAATAACGAATAACTTTAACACTGTTCAAATAAATTGGACATCTTGTTGTGAAAGAAAATTCGGACAAAATGACCCACAAAGAAAATGACTTCCTCGCGATCATCATCGACTTGAAGGCACTCTGGGTGGCCAAAATATATCATCTCTTTTAATTATAAAGTCTCTGTACATAAAAATGTCCAAGACAAGGTAAATTACCTCCCACTAAGCAAATAAGTAGAATCGTTTGGCAAGACATAACGCCATAGAACTTTGAACGAAAAGAGAAAAGGTCCTTTGTATTGTTGGTAAAATGAGAGAGAGAAAAAAACTACACACACACACACACACACACAAAGAGAAGATGAGCATCGCTGGCCAGTGACGCATGAAAAAACATGACCTCCTAGAGCATAGGGGAGGCGACTTGGAAAGAGAGAGAGAGAGACCTTACCTTACAGACCTTACAGTTCGTTCGGGTTGCCCCAGGTCCCTCAGTGTGAGGCACCTCTAATGTCTACCAGAGAGTTGCTAGTACATCTTCCGGTATATTTTGCATCTTCCAATCTTGGATGGTCTGGGATGCAGTTTAGATATTTGTCGAGCTTATTCTTAAACACATCTACGCTCACTCCTGATATATTCCTCAGATGAGCTGGCAACGCATTGAATAGACGCTGCATTATCGATGCTGGTGCGTAGTGGATTAATGTCCTGTGTGCTTTCCTTATTTTTCCTGGTATTGTTTTGGGCACTATTAATCTACCTCTGCTTGCTCTTTCTGATATTTTTAGTTCAATGATATTTTCTGTTATTCCTTCTATCTGTTTCCATGCCTGAATTATCATGTAGCGTTCTCTTCTCCTTTCTAGACTATATAATTTTAAGGATTGTAGTCTTTCCCAGTAGTCAAGGTCCTTAACTTCTTCTATTCTAGCTGTAAAGGACCTTTGTACACTCTCTATTTGTGCAATATCCTTTTGATAGTGTGGGTACCATATCATATTGCAATATTCAAGTGGACTACGAACATATGTTTTATAAAGCATAATCATGTGTTCAGCTTTTCTTGTTTTGAAGTGCCGTAACAACATTCCCATTTTTGCTTTACATTTTGCCAAAAGAATTGCTATTTGATCATTGCATAACATGTTCCTATTCATCATCACACCAAGGTCTTTAACTGCTTCCTTATTTGTGATTGTCTCATTATTAGGTCCCCTATATGCATATAGCTTTCCTTCTCTGTCTCCATAATTTATTGATTCAAATTTATCAGAGTTAAATACCATCCTATTTTCCTCTGCCCAATCATATACTTTGTTAAGGTCTCTTTGTAGAGCGTTCCTATCTTCATCACAAGTAATTTCTCTACTTATTCTTGTGTCATCAGCGAAACTACTCACTACCGAATCCTTAACATTACTGTCTATGTCTTCAATCATAATAACAAACAGTATTGCAGCTAACACCGTACCTTGTGGCACACCGGATATTACCTTGGTTTCATCCGATTTCTCATCGTTTGCAATAACTATCTGTTTTCTGTTGTGTAAAAATTCTTTTAACCATCTTCCTACTTTATCTACGATATTGTAGATAAAGAGAGAGAGAGAGAGACAGAGAGAGAGAGAGAGAGAGACGTTAAGAATCTTGTCCAGAGAAACGGAAAAGACCTTCCAAAAAGAGAAACAGACATATGACAAAAGTTCATATATATATATATATATATATATATATATATATATATATATATATATATATATATATATATATATATATATATATATATATATATATATATAATATATATATATATATATATATATATATATATATGTGTGTGTGTGTGTGTGTGTGTGTGTGTGTGTGTGTGTGTGCGCGTGTATGTGTGTGTATGTATATATAACTTTTATATATACATACACACAATGTTTTTGCCATTGCTTCAAGGTTTTCATTTACATCAAGCTTCTGTCTCCTGTAAGTCACTACTTATTTTCACAAATTTCGCAAGCTGAATGGGTCCAAGATGTCCCCCATATCTTTTTTTTTTTTTTTTTTTTTGAATCCAGATCCATGACTAATTACGATAAACGCTAGATACCCTAATTAAGACCGACGCTCTTTTGCATAATGATCCTCATTTGCAGCTCCCTGCGGTTCGGCAACTTCGTCGCAATAACTGCTGGGGAAAAAAGTTTATTGCGCACAGACTTCTCAACCACACACACATTCACACAACACGTCTAAAGCACCATCTTTCTCGTCCTCACGCCCCAACCCACCCTCTCTGCAACAACCTCCATAGCATGCGTAGACAAAAGAAGGTCGGCTGAAGAGAATGGGAGGAGCAGGAGGATGAGGAGGAGGAGGAGGAGGGGGAAGAAAAGGTAATGATAATAACAACAGCCGCTCGCCAACAGCCCAGCAGACTCGCTCGCTACCTGTCGCTTATTTTCCTGCACCGCAAGTTCAAGAAGAAGATGTGCTAACGTAAACATGAGCGTCTCCTTGGCGCGCGCGCCAAAGGCGTTTATTACTAAGGCAAGACTACCTTATTGCTAGCTCTAGCTACCAGGTAATCATCTGGGGGTAATTTTGCCGTAGCCTTGCCTTAACGATTTACTTTCCTTTTTTGTTTGACTCCAGGGGGGCCGGGGGATCTGATTCTTCAAGTTTATACGAGTTGTAGATTGAAATATACTTTCTCCTCTGTTAGCCCTGCACCGCTGTGGGCTATGTTCCTCAATTATTGCTGGTGCGAATATTGCTGTTCCAGATCGCATGGCTCACGAATTCCACATAGTTCCTACTTTGATTAAGCTGTGGAAGGCCATAAACATAGGATTGCTTGTGGAAATTAAGCTCGGGGAAGTAAAGAGGGCAATTGAATTAATAAATTCATGACTTGACAAGATTCCAGATCTCGTAAGAGGCCGAGGGACGAAAAGAAAATGAATCTTTGTCGGAGGAAACATGAGCTGAGCTCATCTTCAACCTTCAGACAACGACGAAGTATAATTCATCTCGGGTCATATACTCATGTACCTGCCAGAGTTAGGTCGTAATGGAAGTGAAATAGATCTATCTACATTTTAGAGTTGTAGCGTTAGTGGTCTTCTTGTTTGTCGATTGAATATGTAGGAACTGCTTTTGTCACAGTAACAAAATCAGAGAAGTAAGTGTGCCATGAATATTTTCTAGCTACGTCCAAACCAAACTTAATCGATTGTTTGTCCCTTTGAAATAAAAAAAAATAGCTTTATATAGATGATTTATTACTTGCTAGCTGAATAGATTTTTATATGATACATGGCAGGGTTTTCATATCTAGGAGTTGAAATCAATTACACACAAAACGTATTATTAATGAAAAAAATTGCCATTCTGAATTTTGTACAGTCATCGAGAAGCTGATATATTTTCATCTAAAATTGTAGAGACCAATATAAAAAAAACATCAATTCGAGATTAGTATCGGAGGAACAAACCTAAGGAGACGATGAAAATTCTTTCTTATGCTAGAAAAAACTATGAATATTCCATACCAGTATAAATGAATGCTGGAAAGTTGGTAGCATATTCCATACTATTATAAAAAAATGCTGGGAAATTGGTAGCATATTCCATACTAGCATAATAAATGCTGTGAAATTGGTAGAATATTCCATACTAGTATATGAAATGGTTGGATATTTGTAACATATTCCATACTAGTATAAAGAAAATAATAGGAAATTGGTAGCGTATTCCGTACTAGTATAAAAAATGCAGGGAACTGGTAGAATATTCCATGTTGCTATAAAACATGTTGGAATAATTGGTAGGATATTCCATATCAATATGCAAAAATCTAAAAAAAATATTTTAGAATATTCCATACAAAACTCCCCCTACAAATATAAACGTTTGTTTTCCTGGGGATCATCAAACAAGAAACAGGAAAGCAAACATTTCATCCTTTTAAAGACAAACACTTGATGGCTGACGCACCAGGAAGAGTTTCATCCTATCACGTACAGAGCGTTTTGCCGAAAGCATATCTTGCTTATAAAGATTATCATCATAGCACTTGAGCTCAGCAGCACAAAGGCAGGAAGAGCCCGGTGTGATATAATATAATCAGTGGCTGGAGGAAGCCAGCTATTGTTTATCAATGGAAGTAGTCACTTTTGTTCTTGAGTGTTCGAAAGGGTTTTCTTTCTAGATGAACTCTTTTTATCGATCACTGTTATTTTCGCCACTTGTGATAGGCTGTAGACATTACCTCGACGTGAGATTAAAACAGTAAGGAAGAAGCTTTGTGTAATAGATGATGGGTTTTTGAGAATTCATCATGATTTCATTTCTATCAAAATTGCATTCAGGTAATGTTTTACTTTCTTGAGATAAATTGGTAAAAACCTATTTTACTTAAACCCATTGAAAGATGCCAACCGCTAAGAGAGAGAGAGAGAGAGAGAGAGAGAGAGAGAGAGAGAGAGAGAGAGGTATTTATGTAATGTCATTTGTGTTAAGGAAACACGCATTCGAGGTATTCTAGCCAGAGAGAGAGAGAGAGAGAGAGAGAGAGAGAGAGAGAGAGAGAGAGAGAGAATTATACAATGTAATTTGTGTTAAGGAAACGTACATATTCGAGGTATTCTAGCCAGAGAGAGAGAGAGAGAGAGAGAGAGAGAGAGAGAGAGAGAGAGAGAGAGATGTATGTAAAGTTAAGGAAACACACATTTGAGGTATTCTAGCCAGAGAGAGAGAGAGAGAATTGTACCCAAGATTCCAGGCGGTGAAACCTCTGATATAAATTTCACGATCCACGTAACAATAACAATATAAATAGTCTGAGTTTGCTTTCCTCATCTTATGCAATCTCATTATCTCTGTTACCCTAGTTTTACGGACAAATAAAAAACGGGTTCTATATTGTGGACACGAATGAAGGCATGCATTATTCTTCATAAAAAATATCAATTGAATTATTCAACTCTCTTGAAAAGAACCACTACTAGTTCGTTACTTTCATTTTTAGATTTCAAAGCAGAGGCAATACCTTTCTTACCAGCTGTTATGATATAACTAAGACTTGGATATCACATTAGGGCTGAATGTATATAGTGCAGATAAATAAATAAAATGTTTACATCAGCGATTAAGTATTCTCATTACAACTTAGTGAATGGCAAAATTTTTTCAAGTGGCTTTATTACAAGTTAGACCTCGTACCTTGTCAGCTTGTACTGGGTTTTCAAGATAGATTATATCTGTTAGAAACAGTCGAAAAACATTTGCAATATCTGATAACATTTTCATTACCTTTTCATCCTAAATATTAAGAGGGAAAAATGATTTAGAACGATTTATTGATTAGTTAGTGTCACTTCAGGAAACGAATGATTATTAACCATTTACGAATATCCTTTCCTAATTATTTACGTTCATTCATTTACTTTAGTTTGTGCTTATTTATATGCTCAGTGTTGTAGATTTTTTATAATGCGTTTATATAAAGTTTTGCCAATTTCTTCTTGTTTTTTTATATTTCGTAGTCTTTGATGTTCTTAATGAAATGTTTGGATCTCTAAATAATAATAATAATAATAATAATAATAATAATAATAATAATAATAATAATAATAATAATAATATAATAATAATAATAATAATAATAATGATAATGAAAGCTGAGTCCCAATGTAGTTCTTAGGACAATCAGAATAATACATTTATCAATATTTGAGCAAAAAGAAAAAAAAATGGGTTGAAGAAAAGAAATGATAGTTGTGTCGATAAAATTCTATACGTTTTTGCTCCATTTTTTATTCTTTTATCGTCTCTTTCAACCAATTAAATCTAAAATTTGTAACTAAATCAAATCCTTGATTTTATCTTGATACATATCCTTCGTCTTCAAGAGCAACTTCGCCTTCGTTACCGGAACGTTACCTTCAAATCCAGACTAAGTATATCATCTTCCAGGTGGAAAGAAGGGAACTGAATTGGTAATATATCGAGTAATTCCGCGAAACTGCCGTTCATCAGACGGGAACAGAAATACAATAGCCTACTGACTCTGGAAGCTCCCAGATGCTAGACTTTCGAATGCCTACCAGTCATTTTTCTGGATGAGGAATTACAAGTTCGGTATACCATTGTCAAGAGGACGCCAGAAATATCGAGATTAAGTGGCCATTGTTATCGGGACATGGAAGGTGAGAAACTACAGGCGAGAGTACTTGAAGAAAGTAGTGAGATATATTGTAGAGGCGTTAATAGTTACAGTTCCGGGATGTCGAAATTTAATGATGCCCGTATAATGAGAGGAGCTGCTATAGAAGCCATTGTTTTGCTTTATGTTTTATGAGTGTAATTAAGACTTACGGGGAACATATTTCAATTACTGAGCAGGTATCAAGGTTTAACAGGAATTTGCTGTACGTTTCTCCCAAACGAATTAATACGTTCTCTGAATATATTTCAATACTAATCATAGAATTCCTCGTTGGACGAGTGGTTTTAGCGCTCGCCTACCAGTCCGGTGGTTCGAAGTTCGATTCTCGTCTCGGTCAACCCGGAATCAGCGGAATTTATTCTGGTGATAGAAATTCATTTATTTCTCCATATAATGTGATTCGGAACCCACAATAAGCTGTAGGCCCCGTTGCTAGGTGCCCAATTGGTTCCTAGCCACGTAAGAATATCTAATCCTTCGGGTCAGCCCTAAAGAAGAGCTGTTAATCAGCTCAGTGGTCTGGTAAAACTAAGATATATTTAACTTTATATTAATCAAAGGTACCTAGGTTATATAAGATTACGCTATACGCCTATCTCAAAAGAATGGCATATTCTACTCAATATAAAAAATGCTTCAGGTATGTCTGTACGCCATCGGCCCGAAGGCATAACGATCAACAGAGCTGAAAAAAAAGGAATCTAAAAAAACAAAAGACTATTTGCCACGGTCCTTTTCCCCTCGACAAACAATTCGGAATCCAGGCCAAACAAGCAAAACACAACACTACATTCACCGGGACATTAGCACATTCGGACGCAACAGCCGAAGCCAAGCAAACAATTCTTGTGTACTCGAAGTCTTCATGCGGTAGAGGGGGAAATGATGCTTTGACTGCGCAACATTTAAAACGCAAACTCCTTCGCCATAGAAAAAGTAAAAGGTAAATTATATAGTTCAAAGAGGGCCCCCTACCTTTGCAGTATTGCAAAATGCCTCACCCACACCAGCACGCCAGTGCTGGTGATCTGTAATGCTATGCCTATACACTCCTTTCTCCTCCTGTGACTAAACCACACGGCGATTACTGGAGGATGTTTT
>NC_061110.1:7913327-7915827 GCF_015104395.2 Macrobrachium nipponense | reverse complement strand
ATTATTATGATTATTATTATTATTATTTGTATAAGTTTATTTATACACATACATACATACATACATACATACATATATATATATATATATATATATATATATATATATATATATATATATATATATATATATATATACATATATATATAAGGGCTTCGTCTCTTGTCACCGACCAACTTAAGAGAGCCATTACGAAGAACGCGGGCTGCTGTTCGAATTCCCTTCGTCGTCCTAATGAGAGAGGAATTCGTTCCACCCCTAGGTACCAAACTTCTTCTTCTTCTTCTTCTTCGCATTTCCCGCAGGACCCCTCCAGGGCATCATCCTTCCACATCCGGCTGGTGTCCATTAAACTGTCGCTTTAGCGCCGACGAAGTCGCGGACGAGTCACCGTTTTGCTTATTAAGAGCATGTGCCTCTTCGCCCGGAGGGCCGAGGGCCTCTTTCTCTCTCTCTCCTCTCACTCTCTCTCTCTCTCTCTCTCTCTCTCTCTCTCTCTCTCTCATTTTCCTGTATGTCTGACTCATGTCTGTCTGTCTGTTTGGCTGTGTGAACTCTCCTTATCTCTCTCTCTTTCTCTCCGTCTCTCTCTCTCTCTCTCTCTCTCTCTGTCAGATCCTCTTTCTCTCTCTTTCTCTCTCCCTCTCTCCTTGCTTATCTTTGTCTCTCTCTCTTTGGCTCTCATTTTTCTGTCTGTCTGTCTCTCTCCTTCCTTTGGCACTCATTTTTCTGTCTGTCTGTCTCCGCTTCACTTCCTCTGTCTGTTTGCCTAGCTCTCTCTCTCTCTCCTCTCTCTCTCTCTCTCTCTCTCTCTCTCTCTCTCTCTCCCATAGTTTCACTTTTCACCTGCGACCTACAAGCCTGTCCTCCTTAGCCTGTTTCACTTTCATTCATTTTGTCTCCCCTTTCTTCAATTTACCTCAACTATTTCCTTTTGAGCCTTTGTCCTTACAAATCCTCTATTTCTCTTCATTTTCAAAAGTTCAAGCGAAGTTGCTATGCATGGCTACCCTAACTCTATTCTCGTTGTATTTTAACATATTTTTATCTATATGTTAACTTATTGAATTATCTTTTTTTATTTTCAATATGCGAGATCTCTTTTTTCTGTATTTCCCTTTACCTCCTCTTACGCCTTCCTGAATGTCTTGTCAGTGGCTGTTTTGGTGGGCTTGTTCCATATGAATAGGGTTCATCTTCTGCCTAATAATAATAATAATAATAATAATAATAATAATAATAATAATAATAATAACAATCTTTGGAAGCATGAATTTTATGCCAATGGCCCCTTTGGTGGGATCGTTCTATATGAATAGGGTTCATCTTCTAAACAACAATCTGATAATAATAATAATAATAATAATAATAATAATAATAATAATAATAATAATAATAATAATAATATAATATATTAATAATAATAATATCGACTTCACCTTATTCCAACACAACTTCTCAAAGAGGAGTGATTGTCTGGTGGTATTTTGTAGCGGGCGATGGGGCGAGAGGCGAAGCATTTATTATGATATGCACGTAAGAGAAAGTGGTCTCCGGATGTGGCCAGGAAGCATTCGAAGTCAGCCGAGAAGAAGAAGAAGAAGAAGAAGAAGAAGAAGAAGAAGAAGAAGAAAGAAAGAGGTCTTCGCAGTGTCTGTGGTTATCTTTTGATGAATAGCAAGGCTTACTAGACGGACTTTCTGAAAAATGATTAAATTAGTCCTAAAACCAACAATCCTCAAATGTGGCTCCAAGGACAATGAATTTCAGATGGAGAGAAAGAGCAATAAAGTTACATTGGATGTAAAGGACAAGCATGATATAATGGATCAATACTATTGCAGCTTAATAGGAAACCTCAAAGAACAACAGTGATGCTCGAATGTTCTTCATTAAGGATAATGTTCAACTATAGTTCAGAGAACTAAAATGCTCAGGTTGGCTTAGTGGACAATATATAATTAATAGATTGCTTCAGGGCACAATAGCAATTAAATGAGGCTCAAAGAACAATAATACTTAAATTGGTCACAATGGACATTTTTGCTTAAAGCATTGTTTCAGTAAAGTGCTTAAATGTGACTCAAAGAACAATAATGACTGAAGACTGCGGATGAACGATAATTATACTTATCAATTGTGGCTCAAAGAACACAACATTTATATTAATATTAATAATATTGAGAAGGAACTTGAAGAAAATAATACTAAAGATAGACTCACAGAATAACAAAATGAGACTCGAAGTACAATAATGATTGTAAGGGGCTCAATGAGCAATAATTATCAGAAGTGGCTCAAAGAACACCACATTAATATTAATACTAATAATATTGAGAAGGAACTTGAAGAAAATAATACTAAAAATAAACTCACATAATAACAAAATGGGACTCATAGTACAGTAATGATTATAAGTGGCTAAATGAAAAATACATTTCAAATGTGGTTCAAAGATCAATAATACTCTTGTGAATTAAAAATAAAACAGGAATACCAG
>NC_061110.1:7903327-7910827 GCF_015104395.2 Macrobrachium nipponense | reverse complement strand
GTAAGACCAGATTCTGAGTTAAAATAAGCTCTCTAGTGCGGATACTGGAAGATCTGGGTTGTGTCCATTTAATGACTGGAATGTTGTGGTGTTTGGAATTCGCTAATTGTCTGTTGTTCAACGTCATTCCCAGGGACCAGAGAAACCCTATTTATTATTATTATTATTATTATTAGATGACTAGAATGTGATGTTTGGAATTCACTAATTGTCTGTTGTTCAACGTCATTCCACAGGTACAGCAGAAACCACAATAATGTTATTATTATTATTATTATTTTTTTTTTTTTTTTTTTTTTTTTTTGCCTCTATCACAGTCCTCCAATTCGACTGGGTGGTATTTTATAGTGTGGGGTTCCGGGTTGCATCCTGCCTCCTTAGGAATCCATCACTTTCTTACTAAGTGTGCGTTTCTAGGATCACACTCTTCTGCATGAGTCCTGGAGCTACTTCAGCCTCTAGTTTTTCTAGATTCCTTCTCAGGGATCTTGGGATCGTGCCTAGTGCTCCTATGATTATGGGTACGATTTCCACTGGCATATCCCATATCCTTCTTATTTCTATTTTCAGATCTTGATACTTATTCATTTTTTCCCTCTCTTTCTCTTCAATTCTGGTGTCCCATGGTATTGCGACATCAATGAGTGATACTTTCTTCTTGACTTTGTCAATCAACGTCACGTCTGGTCTGTTTGCACGTATCATCCGTTCTGATACCATAGTCCCAGAGGAATCTTTGCCTGATCGTTTTTCTATCACTCCTTCAGGTTGGTGCTCATACCACTTATTACTGCAAGGTAGCTGATGTTTCTTGCACAGGCTCCAGTGGAGGGCTTTTGCCACTGAATCATGCCTCTTTTTGTACTTGTACTGGTTTGTGCAAGTGCCGGGCATTCACTTGCTATGTGGTTTATGGTTTCATTTTTCGTATTGCACTTCCTACATATGGGAGAGAAGTGTTTTCCGTCTATCGTACTTTGCAAAAATATCTAGTTCTTAGGGCCTGATCTTGTGCCGCTGTTATCATTCCTTCAGTTTTCTTCTTTAGCTCTCCCCTCTGTAGCCATTGCCAATTGTCATCGCTGGCTAGTTCTTTAGTCTGTCTCATGTATTGTCCGTGCATTGGTTTGTTGTGCAGTCCTCTGTTTCTTTTCTGTCTTTCTCCTGCTCTGTATATTTCTGGGTCTTCGTCTACTTTTATTAGTCCTTCTTCCCATGCACTCTTTAGCCACTCGTCTTCACTGGTTTTCAGATATTGCCCCAGTGCTCTGTTTCGATGTTGACGCAGTCCTCTATACTTTAGTAGTCCTCTCCCATCCTTTCCTTTCGTGTTATGTATAGTGTTTGTCCAAGTATTTGCTCTTGGGTGTGTAGTGCTTTGTGTATTGTCATATGTTTCCTGGTTTTCTGATCTATGCTGCGGAGTTCTGCCTTCGTCCATTCCACTATTCCTGCGCTGTATCTGATTACTGGCTCTGCCTGCCCATGTTTATTTTTTATGGCTTTTATCATATTTCCAGCGTTTGAGTTTTGACTTGAGTATCGCCTTGAGTCTCTGCATATCTTTCTTTCCTGATCGTGTCCTTCATCTCTTGGTGTTTTATATCTCCTCCTTCCATTATTCCCAGGTATTTGTATCCTGTCTCATCTATGTGTTTGATGTTGCTCCCATCTGGTAGCTTTATCCCTTCAGTTCTCGTTACTTTGCCTTTTTGTATGTTGACTAAGGCGCATTTTTCTATTCCAAAACTCCATCCTGATGTCCCCAGATACAAATCCTTACAGTCGGTTAGGGTATCTATATTTACAGGTGAGGGTTATGGGTATCTATTTCCTTGATGCTCTTTACCATACAGCTTGATGTCGTCCATGAACATCAGATGGTTGATTCTGTTGCCTCTTTCTTGAGAGGTTGGTACCCGGCATCCATCTTCTGGAAGATCCCTCTCCTGATAGTAACCTCTGCTAGTCTTATTCCAGAGCTTGTAAGTATTGTATTCCAGTTGCGCATTGTATTTTTGAGGAAGCTGATGGTATTTTCCTCTGCCCCATATATTTTCAGGCATTTCTATTAGCCATGTGTGTGGTATCATGTCGAAGGCTTTTTCTTATAGTCTATCCATGCCATGCTTAGGTTGGTTTTGGTTTTCCTTCTCCTACTGTTCTTCATTACCATTTTGTCTATCAGGAGCTGGTCTTTTGTGCCCCTACACTTCCTTCTGCAGCCTTCTGTTGGTGGGGGAGGTGTTTGTGTCCTCTAGGTAGTTGTATAGCCTTTCACTGATGATTACCTGTTAGTAACTTCCACATTATTGGTAGGCAGTGATAGGCCCTGTAGTTTACTGGCTATATTTCCCTTATTCTTGTCTTTTTATACTAAGGATGTTCTTCCTGTGGTCATCCATTTGGGTGCTTGGTGATTTGAGATATTGTATTCCAGTTGCGCATTGTATTTTTGAGGAAGCTGATGGTATTTTCCTCTGCCCCATATATTTTCAGGCATTCTATTAGCCATGTGTGTGGTATCATGTCGAAGGCTTTCTTATAGTCTATCCATGCCATGCTTAGGTTGGTTTTCCTTCTCCTACTGTTCTTCATTACCATTTTGTCTATCAGGAGCTGGTCTTTTGTTTGCCCTACACTTTCCTTCTGCAGCCTTTTCATGTTGGTGGGGGATGGATGTTTGTCTCCTCTAGGGTAGTTGGTGTTTAAGCCTTTCCACTGATGATACCCTGTTAGTAATCTTCCACATTTTATTGGTAGGCAGGTGATAGGCCTTGTAGTTACTAGGCTAATACTTTGCCCTTATTCTTGTCCTTTTTGTACTAAGGATGTTCTTCGGTGTGGTCATCCAATTTAAGGGAGAAGAGAAATTTGGCCTTTGCTTGGTTGATTTGCGATACAATGCTGGAGTTGTTCTGCTATTCGTGGGTGTAGGCCTTGAAGTTTTTGAGCCAGTATCCATGGACTTCATCGGACCTGGGGCTTTTCCAGTTTGGCATTTTCTTTGTTGGTGTCTGACTGTGTCTGTCGTGATGTCTGTGAATCTTTGTTTTATTCTCCCTGTTTCTTCTTCTTGACTTCCTGGAGCCATGTTGCATGTTTGTTGTGTGATACCGGATTGCTCCATATGTTTTCCCAGAGTCTCTTACTTGGTTCGGCTTCAGGAATTTCTGGGTGGTTGTCTTCCCCTCTTAGTTGGCTGTATAGTCTTTTCTGGTTGGTTCCGAATAGTTTGTTCTGTTGATATCCCTTATTCCTGTTCATGTACCGTTGGATCTTATGTGCTTTGGCCTTAAGCCTTCTGTTTTACATCTTCTATTGTGTTGTTTAGTCCCCTCTCTTGTACTTTGTATTTCTTCGTTTAGTTCCTCCCTTGTTTTCTTGCTTCTTAGCCTTTTTTCTGCCATCTCTTTCAGTTACTCAAGTCAGATCTCATCACCATGATTTGCTTTTCCAGGCGCCTTTTCCAAGGAGGTTGCTGTTTTGGTTTCTGTTGGGTTGGTTGTGCTCGGTGGTGGTTTTTGGTGTTCGAATCCCCATCAGTTCTGCTACTAATCTTGCTCCTGCATATGTCAAGTTATTTGTTTCTGTGATACTGGTGGTGTGTATTATGCCGCATTATTTCATTGACCTCACTTGTTTTCTCCCTTAATTTCTTGGTGTTGTAGGCTTTCATGGAGGGGATCGTTTGTTTTCTCTCTGTATCTGGCTCCATCCATTGTCTAATCTTTTTCTACCCATTCCGTCCTCTCTGTTACTTCGTCGGTGTTCCTTCGTGTGTCGTTGTTTGATACTCATCCTCCCTGTCGTCTTCTGTGGCATCGTCTCTCAGTTCGTCTCGTGTAATTCGTTGTCGTGTGACATTTCCCTTTCCAGTTCTTCTCTTTCTGTTGGGGAGAGCCAGTTCTTTTCTTTATGTTCCTTACTTGGTCTGCCAGCCTCTGCTCTGTTTGGGGGGTGTTTTATTCCTATCATTCCAGATGTTGACCAATCTTCTTCTATATCCTCTCTCCGTCGGGTTGCTTCTGATGTAGCATCTCCATATTCCACTTATTTTCTTCTCTTGTCATTTCTTCCTTTTTGCCTCTGTAGCTCCAATCTCAGGCTGTTGATTACTGTCGTTGTGGTGATCAGTTGCTGGATGACGACCTCCAAGTACCTGACCGTCTTCCCCTTCAATTGGGTTGAATACCTGGTTGCCGGACGAAGCTCCTCTGTTGCCAGAGGTTCCATTTACGTCGTTGTCGTTTATTCCTTCATTTCTTTCCATCATTGCTGAGTTTGCTATTTAACCCATAGCTGGACCCTACCCATCAGGGATAGGTACTCATTTACAGCTGAGTAGACTGAGGAAATTATGGTAAGATCCTTTCCCAAGGAATCAACGCCGAGGGGAGAGCAGTCACCATCCAACGACTGACCCAGCCCAATGTTGCTTAACTTGACTAAGTCTATTGACGACCTAACCCACTCCTCCACGGCGCCACTATTATTATTATTATTATTATTATTATTATTATTATTATTATTATTATTATTATTATTATTATTATTATTATTATTATTATTATTATTATTATTGGAGAAACAATCCACAGTTATGTAAATGTACATATATTTACATTTTAAACTTTAAGGATTTGTTTCTCCTTTTGAAGACTCGTGCTACTATGAGGATTTTTTCATTATTATTATTATTATTATTTTTTGGTAGAAGACCCTCTTTTAGGCAAATGCTGTTAAAAAGGATGGCAGAATTAAGCAAGTTGATTTTATATATTGTTTTTTCTATTTTCCTTACAATTCGCCTCTCAGGCTCAGCGATGTTTCTGAGTAACTGGCCAATATTCATATTGGGAATCTTCAAAAATTATAAATGCTGAAGGAATCTTTTATTAGAACAAGATATCAGGTCCAGGTCAAGCAGGGGTCGTCGTCAGTGCCGGTATTATTCCGTAGGCGTAATTCAGTCCGGGCCGGGGTCGTCTTAGGTTTAAGGGCTGGTATTGGTGCTGGTATAGCTGGTATTGACTCCTCCAGGGCCTCGTCGACAACGGACACACCAATCTTGCTGTTGACGAGTCAATAAGGAAAGGTATGGAAGCCTGGTACCACCGGGAACCCCGCCCCGACGTTGCAGAGCCCATCAAGCTTTTCTACAAGGGACACTTCCACCGGAGGTACAAGGAGGACGAACAAGCCCTCAAAAAGATCATTGAGGAAAACGTCAGCCCCGCCGACCCAGACAGAAATATTAAGATGATTATATATTATAAAACGAAGAAGACGAGCAGCCTGGTGATGAGAAATAATCCTTCGGCGCCCCTGCAGGATCCCTTGAAGAAGACGAGTGTGGTCTACCGTTACACATGCCCCGTCCGAGGATGCCTCGGCAAATACGTCGGTATGACCTCCATGCGTTTCTCCAAGCGAATCTCCTGCCACGCCCAAGAAGGAGCCATATTCAACCACGCCAGGACTGCTCATAACAAACGGATAAGAAGAAATGATATTATCCCTAATATCACCATAATAGATCAAACAACGGATCCCCGACGTCTGCGCCTCCTAGAAGCCCTCCATATAGGTAAGGAGAAACCAAACTTAAATATCACTCAAGAAACGTTTCTCCTTCCCACCGCCGCCCGGAGAGCAGCGAGCGACCCCCCGACGATGCCAGATAATCAGGAACCCCCACAGGACGACACGATTCCTGCTACAGACGGAATTCCTGACGTTCATCCCCAGGCACACTACTGTGGCGCTCGCACAAGAGAATCCCCGAGACCTTCGAGGCGAGATCCACGGCTTCGCCCAAGACCGGCCCGACCAATGAGAATACAACTCTAGGTCCGAGCCGCTATAAATACCGTTCCGCAAACTTTCTTGCTACAGTCTCTTCAAACCGACTCGTCAGAAGATGACCTATCGAGAAGGTCGAAACGTCACGTGATACCAGCTATACCAGCACCAATACCAGCCCTTAAACCTAAGGCGACCCCGGCCCGAACTGAACTACGCCTACGGAATAATACCGGCACTGACGACGACCCCTGCTTGACCTGGTGACCTGATCTTGTTTCTTTTTTAATAAAAGATTCCTTCAGCATTTATAATTTTTGAAGATTCCCAATATGAAATATTGGCCAGTTTACTCAGAAACATCGCTGTGCCTGAGAGGCGAATTGTAAGGAAATAGAAAAAACAATATATAAAACTCAACTCGCTTAATTCTGCCATCCTTTTTAACATATTATTATATCATTATTATTGTTATTATTATTATTATTATTATTATTATTATTATTATTATTATTATTCTCATGTCCGGTGTTCGTTTAATGCGCGCTGGTACTTTCGTTAGGGGGGGAGGGGCGTGGTCCTCCTCACACACGTCGGTATCAGGAACGCTTCTTGGGTGGTATTAAGGGGAGGCTTTTCCTCGAGGATGAGCAGCGCTTCTAGGAGACGAAACAAACGTCGTGGGGGTCAGGTGCTCTCCTATGATCTTAAATATTCCTGACGATGTCGTCTCTCGCGATGTTTCTGCGGTGTACTACAAGGGCGTGCTGCCTAATGGCGCCCTCCTGGGCGTGGCAGGAAATCCTTTTTATTATTATTATTATTATTGGTGAAAAATTCACAGTGGTGCAGATGTAAATATATATTTTAGATTGAGAGGAGAATCAAACAGGTTCTATAAAACTCTCTTTTGTATATATATTTCTATAATATATATTTACATTTACACCACACTTGGATTTCTTCACCATTATTATTATTATTATTATTATTATTATTATTATTATTATTATTATTATTATTATTAGTATTATTCAGAAGGATGAACCCTATTCATATGGAGTAAACCTACCATAAGAGCCAGTGAATTGAAATTCAAGAAGCCACCAAAGAATATTATGATGTTCATTCGAAAGAAGTAGCAGAAGGTAATGAAAATTACTGAAAGAGGAGATCAGTTATTATGAAAGCAGATAAATTACCAATTGGATAGGAAAATAAATGCAAAGTTAAGTAAATTATTAAAATACGAGGTGAATTGTACTTGGGCAGTAATGCATTTCATCTTCGTTTGAACTTTTGAAGTTCCAGTTGCACGACATTCCACTTATTCCAACGGAGTAAAAATGAATGAAGGGCCTCTGGAACTGAGAATTTCGACAGTGAAAACAATAAACAGTAAACGCTTGCTTTGATCCAGAAAAAAATAAATTAAAAAAAGTATGATCTTCAAATAACGTTTCCCTCCAAACTGAAATATCAACTTTAGAAAAATAATACTTAAATTGTGAGAAGTGTTACAAGTGTAAGAAAAATGAAGCTTGCTAAAGAGGAAACTTTCACATGATGAATTTTTAGTTGAAAATACTTCAAAGAAAGTGAATTCTTCTGATAAAAGAACTTCTAAACATTAAATCCAGTAAAAGACACTGAATATAATAAAGATATAATTCATGAAGGATCACACTTCCAAAA
>NC_061110.1:7885827-7898327 GCF_015104395.2 Macrobrachium nipponense | reverse complement strand
ATAGGATGAACTTAATGGTAAAGATTATTTGATAAGATATTTCTGTTTTGCCATCTCAGTTACTTGCAAAGTAAATTTCCTTGAAAGATGTTATGAATTTTATGTTATGATTACAATATGCAAAATATATATAAATGCCTATTATAATACCTTAAAGAGATATAAGAATATTTCAGCAGCTGTAAATAGATATGAATATTTAGGTCTCTCTAAATACGTACATATACACACAAATATATGTTATCTAAATGAATAAAAAATATACATATACATATGAAAATATATACATATAAAATTACATATATACATATATAATAATATATATAAATATATATATGTATATATATATATATATAGTATATATATATACTATATATCTATATATATATATATATATATAATATAGATATATATAGACACAAATATCGGGAGAAAATTGTCACTTGCTAAAGTACGTAAGTAGAGGTGATTCACTTGGCCTTGAATAAAACAATATTTATAAGTTTACTCATAATCCAGGCAAAAATTTAAGTGTAAAGACAAGCATAGAAGTAATCACTAGAGGAGGTTATGTAACCAGAATGTATTCAAGTTATAGTTGTAAGGATAAAAAATGAGACATTATCTGATCAAAACCAATCCAACCGTACTCAAATGAAAGTGAATTCTTCCATTAACTGTCTAGAGGTCCTGCAACTTTAGGTAACATTTCAGATAAATTCTTCTCCCAAAGTAGGTGTGAGTGTGTGTGTGTGTGGTGTGTGCAACCATTACTCACGAATGACGCATGCAAGGCCTTCCCTTCATGAAAGTGAATGAAGTCCATTCATTTTTCAAATTCTTCAGCAGGCCTTTCCCCGGAAATGATAATGTAGGTTTGTATTGCAGTTCTATGAGTTGGTTTCACTTTCTAACTGTGAAGGAGGAGCGACAAGAATGTTAAGGAATATGTATAGATGTATGTATACACATACACACACACACACACACAACACACACACACACATATATATATATATATATATATATATATATATATATATATATATATATTAATTGCTGTAGGTAAACCAAGTAATGATTTTGGATTGATGATTGAAATTATCATACACCATATATCACTTTCCTTGTGGGTATATATTCACTTTACACTTTATTTTATTTTATTATCATTTTGATAAAAGGTACACACACACCACACACGTACACACATATATTCATATATATATATATATATATATATATATATATATATATATATATATATATATAATTTAAATATCATGAGCGAGAGATATTATTTAACTATAATACACAAATGACACGAATATGTAGTCAGCGCATTCAATATTTTTTAAGTAAATTCCCTCATCTCTTAAATCATATAAAATCCACTTATGCACCTGTATTCATAAACCCTATATTCCACACAACATAAAGTATCGTTTATGTAGTGATAAGTGATACAGATTCCCTAAATTATTTTCTTATTATCATTATTATTATTCAGAAGATGAACCCTATTCATATGGAACAACCCCACCAAAGGGGCCATTGACTTGAAATTCAAGCTTCCAAAGAACATAGTGCTCATTATGGAATGAGACAAGGTAAAGGGGTATACAGAAGAAGAGATCTTACTTATTAAAAAGAAAAAAACATTAACAAATCCAGGACACGCCCACAGAAAACCAGAATAAAAGCTTTTAACTCCCAATGGAGACCAAACAAATAATACTCATTAAAACCTGTCATGGGATCATTCTCTCTACGTTACATCCTGTTTCTAATCCTGTTTCGGCTCGATTTCCGGCCATAATTAGGATCGTGAAGCCTTGACCGTCAGTCCACCAGCAAAATCCGGGAGATGTGTCATATCGGCGACCTTGTGCCTTATACTTCTTCTTGCGTGTGTGTGTGGGATAGAGAAAGGTAGATTGATAGGTGTACTGGGTGGAGAGACCAAGGGAAGAAAGAAAGCATTTATACTCGCGCTTGCAGTGTACGTCATGTTTTTGTACAGTGTGTTTGCTTGCTAGAACTCTCTCTCTCTCTCTCTCTCTCTCTCTCTCTCTCTCTCGGTAAGACTGAATCGCCTTAATGCCCGTTTATTATGTCGATAAGACCCTCTGTTAATTTTGTAGAGGTGTTTTTTCAGTTATGAAATTAGGACAGTATGCAAACTGACCTGCTGTAGACCACCTGAGCTTATTCTCTCTCTCTCTCTCTTCTCTCTCTCTCTCTCTCTCTCTCTGTCTCTCTCTCTTCAGCCCATCCGTAAACAATGCTAACAGCTTAGTAACAAACCAGATACATAATATATTTCTGAGGTCAACAAGGTCACATATATTTTGAAAATGAGATTCACCCATATTGTTTTTTTACATTACAATGAGATCGAATGCGTGTCTACGAGAGAGAGAGAGAGAGAGAGAGAGAGAGAGAGAGAGATACCATGCTGTGCAAAAAATCCTTAGTTACTCAAAACTCACATCAAAAGTAGAACAGTTTTGATGGTTAGTCAGTTAACCATTCTCTTCCTCCCTCTGAAATCGACTGCCAGAGAGAGAGAGAGAGGGAATGTTAAACCTAACAAAATATGCCTTAGTTACTCAAAAACCCCATAAAAACTAGAACCATTCTGACAATCAATCACATCACCGTCGTCTGTAAACTATCGTTTAAGCTACCAAGTACTACTAATAAGTCAGTACCGGAACTCTCTGACACCCCCCACCCCGCTAACCCGCTGAACACCGACCTACCCCCTATCGAAACGCCAGAATAATATAATATCCTGCAGCTTTCCCTCGCCTACATAGCTGAAAGGATTTGGACGGACGCCAATAGGAGTGACGAAGGTAAGAAGAAGACGCATGAGAAAATTTTTAGTGCTTTAGGCTTTAGGTAACCTCTTGCTATGATATTTCTTCATTAAACGGGTATTTGGTACAGAGTTTAGCGTATTAGCGTATGTTTGTACTTTGGTACGAACTTTTAGAGTAATACCCTCGGATTTCAATCAAGATTATCTTATAGGTGATGTTTCTCGTTGTGTTTTATGTGTGATGTTTCTCGTAGCGTAGCGTCTTCAAGGGGAGAAAGTTTCAGTTCCTCAAGCAAAGTAATTGGGACATTTATATCTTCTCCGCTTTTAGATGGATACGTAACTCTTGCGTGCGAGTAATATGAAACTATATATATATATACACACTCACACACACACACACACACACACACACACACACACATATATATATATATATATATATATATATATATATATATATATATATATATATATATATATATATTTATGCGTTAATAACATTGTATTGCATGACTGGCCCAAGATAAACGTGTTAAGTACTTGGATATTATCCCCCTTTTAGGTATCAATAAGTTCACACTACCATTTTCTATTATTATTATTATTATTATTATTATTATTATTATTATTATATATATACTTCGGTATAGTACAATATGGGTGAGTGGATATATACACTAGCTAAAAAATTCCCCTTCGGTTTACATATATAAAAATATATTAATTCCGAGGTAGAGCGAATTAAATATTAAAGGACATTTGTAGCACGTATATATATATATATATATATATATATATATATATATATATATATATATATATATATATATATATATGTGTGTGTGTGTGTGTGTGTGTGTGTGTGTGCGTGCGTGTGTGTGTGTGTGTGTGTAATATATCTTACCTGACTCTGGTGCATGTAACCTCTTCTGCAATGAAATCATTTGTCTTTCAGCTATAATGATATTTATACTAAAGAGAACTGGATATCCAAATATAAATATCTTCCTTTATTTATTACTAATACTAAAAATACTCATAAGTTAAGTATATCTCATAAAATCACATCAGATTACGTTACACATCAAATAAATTCCCACATTCACATCCCAGCAACCTGTATAAGACATATTCACACCCCACCAAACGCGCATGGGATGTATACACATCTCACATTACAGAACCCAAACACGTAACGTTCGGCAACTTTGTTATGCCCGATGTATGATGATTTCACGACAGACGTTGGTTTGCACAGGGAGGAGGTGAGAAACCCATCCATCACCCGGGATTCAATAGAGCTCATGAGTCTTTCGTTTATTGTAATTGTTGATAATATTATTGATGTGGAAGGGTAGTGTTTCTTGATTTATGGGAGGAGGGAAGTTGGGGGGAGGGGGAGAGGTACCGTGTACGGGACCATAGAGACTAGATGAGGCTTCGTTTCGTATCTGTGAGATGAGTATTAGAAGTTACTCACGTTAGATCTCTCTCTCTCTCTCTCTCTCTCTCTCTCTCTCTCTCTCTCTCTATATATATATATATATGTATATATATATATATATAAATATATTAATATATTATATTATATTATTATATAATTATATTTATTATGTATGTATGTCTTATATATAATATATATTATATATAATTTATATTTTATAAATATATATTCTATATATATATATATATATATATAATCTGTATATAATAAGGTATAATAATAATATATAATATATATATATCTATATATATATCTAATATATATAGATATCCTGTTATATATAAAGGTATATAAATATATATCTATATATCTATTATATATATATATATATATATATATTATGATATAATTAATATATATCTGTATATATACGTATATATATATATATATATATATATAATATATAGATATATATATATATAATATATATTTATATATATATATTATGTATATATATATATAGATATATATATATATATATATATAATTATTAATATATATATCTAGAGGTATATAAAATATATATGTATATTACAAATAAATATGTTTTATATTATATATAGTATGTTTAGTATGGTATGTATATATATATATCTATATATATTATTGTATATGATATATATCTATATATATAGATATATATATATATATATATATATATATTTATAAATATATATCTAATGTCAAAGACGATTGGTATCATAAGCTTTCTTAACTTATAGTTTAATTTTACGACAATAATCTGAGATTAAAACATTAAAAACGTAAATAAACATCCGACTGAAAGAATGAATAAACAGATACACAAACAGATAGACAGGACTCTAGCAATTCTAGGAGCCTAATGCAGGAACCTAGTAGTTATTCCTATCTAAACTTCAAATTCCCAATTCCCAGTTCCTAATCTCCGTCCTATATAAACTTCAAACTCTCAGTTCCCAGTTCCCAATCTCAGCTTGAACCAAGCTCTTTCTCTGTATCCCAGCTTGACGGAAACGAAGAGCTCGCTAAAGGTCGGGTGCATCCTTCCTGTTCGACCCTCCTCTGCAGGTCTTGGCTGCTTTCTTTTGACTCTCGCTTCCATTTCCTCTCTCTCTCTCTCTTCTCTCTCTCTCTCTCTCTCTCTGATTATCTCAGATTCTCTCTCTTTCTCTGATTATATCTAGTTCTCTCTCTCACTCTCTCTATTTCGATCTTTCTCTCTCTCTTTCGCTCTCTCACTCTCTATTTCAATCTTTCTCTCTCTCTTTCTCTCTCTCTGATTATCTCAGATTCTCTCTTTTTCTCTATGTGATTATATCTGGCACTCTCTCTCTCTCTCTCTCTCTCTCTCTCTCTCTCTCTCTCTAGATCTCTCTCGATCTTTCGCTCTCTCTTTCTCTCTCTCTCTCTCCTGATTATCTCTGTTTCTCTCTTTCTCTGATTATCTCTCTCTCTCTGGCTATCTCTGGTTCTCTTTCTATCTCTCTCTCTGATTATCTATGATTCCCTCTCTCTCTCTCTCTCTCTCTCTTTCTCTCTCTCTCTCTCTCTCGACTACTCTCACTTTCGCGTCGGTCGTCATTATTTCCTTCTGGCTGGCAATGCACGACTTCCGGTCGGAGTAATTGGGAGGAAGTAGCTGGATGTCGGAGGCCCCCCAATCGGGAGGATGTGCCTGAAGGAACAGTGCTTGCTTTTCTATTGCTTTCATCTATTTATTTTTCTATATTGTTTATGGTCGACGTTACTCAGGCGCTAGTCGCAACTCCTTTCATTCATCTTACTGTACATTCATTCGTATCTCTTTCTTCTATATTACGTTCCACCGTCTCCTGACAATTGTTTCATAGTAATACTGCAAAGTTTTCCTCCTGTTATACCTTTAAAACATTTTTATTCTCAGTTTCCCGTTCCGAGCTGAATGACATTATTGGTCCCAGCGTTTGGCCTTTGGCCTAAATTTTATTTTCCATTACATTCCACTTTCCAGCTTAGTGATTAAATTTTAATTCAGTGGTATCTGAATCTATGAAGTGTTGACAACATCTGGAAAATGTGTATGATTACGGTAGAAGAGCTCTTCTGAATGTACAGCATAAACTGTTGCTAGTTGAAAAAAAAAAAAAACTAACCTGTCTTGTGATCTAGGTACGCATGACATCCTAGATTTAAATTTGACGTAACATAGTCATGTTTTCGGGGAATGAATGAGAGATTACTTGAAACCACTTGGGCCTCGTATACCGTAATCTGAGACTCTGAAATGCCAGAAGAACCACCTTCTGGATATGGTTTAATCTTTGAACAACTGTAATATTTCACGTGATTGGAAAAACCTTCATCTTTCCATTACCTTACATATACTTTTAATGTGATATCAACATATGAATATAAAAACTGATATACTGAAATATATGAGCAATTGGATTGTGAAAACAACCTTCCTTTCCTGTGATCAGGCATATTATTATTTTTTTTTTTTGGTCTATCACAATCTTGCAATTCGACTGGGTGGTATTTATAGTGTGGGGTTCCGGGTTGCATCCTGCCTCCTTAGCAGTCCTTCACTTTTCTTACTATGTGCGCCGTTTCTAGGATCACACTCTTCTGCATGAGTCCTGGAGCTACTTCAGCCTCTAGTTTTTCCAGATTCCTTTTCAAGGATCTTGGGATTGTGCCTAGTGTTCCTATGATTATGGGTACAATTTCCACTGGCATATCCCATATCCTTCTTATTTCTATTTGCAGGTCTTGATACTTATCCATTTTTCCCTCTCTTTCTCTTCAACTCTGGTGTCCCATGGTATTGCAACATCAGTGAGTGATACTTTCTTCTTGATTTTGTCAACCAACGTCACGTCTGGTCTATTTGCACGTATCACCCTATCTGTTCTGATACCATAGTCCCAGAGGATCTTTGCCTGATCGTTTTCTATCACTCCTTCAGGTTGGTGCTCGTACCACTTATTACTGCAAGGTAGCTGGTGTTTCTTGCACAAGCTCCAGTGGAGGGCTTTTGCTACTGAATCATGCCTCTTTTTGTACTAGTTCTGTGCAAGTGCCAGACATTCGCTTGCTATGTGGTTTATGGTTTCATTTTTCGTATTGCACTTCCTACATATGGGAGAGATGTTATTTCCATCTATCGTTCTTTGGACATATGTTGTTCTTAGGGCCTGATCTTGTGCTGCTGTTATCATTCCTTCAGTTTCCTTCTTTAGCTCTCCCCTCAGTAGCCATTGCCACGTGTCATCGCTGGCTAGTTCTTTAGTCTGTCTCATGTATTGTCCGTCCATTGGTTTGTTGTGCCATTCCTCTGTTCTGTTTGTCTTTCTCCTGTCTCTATATATTTCTTAGTCTTCGTCTTCTTTTATCAGTCCTTCTTCCCATGCACTCTTTAGCCACTCGTCTTCACTGGTTTTCAGATATTGCCCCAGTGCTCTGTTCTCGATGTTGACGCAGTCCTCTATGCTTAGTAGGCCCCTCCCTCCTTCCTTTCGTGTTATGTATAGTCTGTCCGTATTTGCTCTTGGGTGTAGTGCTTTGTGTATTGTCATATGTTTCCTCGTTTTCTGGTCTATGCCGAGGAGTACCGCCTTCGTCCATTCCACTATTCCTGCGCTGTATCTGATTACTGGCACTGCCCATGTGTTTATGGCTTTTATCATATTTCCGGCGTTGAGTTTTGACTTGAGTATCGCCTTGAGTCTCTGCATATATTCTTTCCTGATCGTGTCCTTCATCTCTTGGTGTTTTATATCCCCTCCTTCCATTATTCCCAGGTATTTATATCCCGTCTCATCTGTGTTTGATGTTGTTCCCATCTGGTAGCTTTATCCCTTCAGTCCTTGTTACTTTGCCCTTTTGTATGTTGACTAAGGCGCATTTTTCTATTCCAAACTCCTTCCTGATGTCCCCAGATACAATCCTTACAGTCTGAATTAGAGTATCAATTTCCTTGATGCTTTTACCATACAGCTTGATGTCGTCCATGAACATCAGATGGTTAATTCTGTTGCCTCTTTTCTTGAGTTGGTATCCAGCATCCATCTTCTGCAGTGCTTTCGTCATGGGAATCATGGCTACTACGAAGAGTAGTGGGGACAGTGAGTCGCCCTGGAAGATCCCTCTCCTGATATTAACCTCTGCTAGTCTTATTCCAGAGCTTGTAAGTATTGTATTCCAGTTGTTCATTGTATATTTTAGGAAGCTGATGGTATTTTCCTCTGCCCCATATATTTTCAGGCATTCTATTAGCCATGTGTGTGGTATCATGTCGAAGGCTTTCTTATAGTCTATCCATGCCATGCTTAGGTTGGTTTTCCTTCTCCTACTGTTCTTCATTACCATTTTGTCTATCAGGAGCTGGTCTTTTGTGCCCCTACACTTCCTTCTGCAGCCTTTCTGTTGGTGGGAGATGGTGTTTGTCTCCTCTAGGTAGTTGTATAGCCTATCACTGATAATACCTGTTAGTAACTTCCACATTATTGGTAGGCAGGTGATAGGCCTGTAGTTACTGGCTATATTTCCCTTACTCTTGTCTTTTTGTACTAAGGATGTTCTTCCTGTGGTCATCCATTTGGGCGCATGGTGATTTGTGACACAATGCTGGAGTTGTTCTGCTATTCGTGGATGTAGAGCCTTGAGGTTTTTTAGCCAGTATCCATGGGCCTCATTGGGACCTGGGGCTTTCCAGTTGGGCATTTTCTTTAGTTGGTGTCTGACTGCGTCTGTCGTGATCTCAGTGAATCTTTGTTTTATTCTCAATGTTTCTTCTTCCTTAACTTCCTGGAGCCATGTTGCATGCTTGTTGTGTGATACTAGATTGTTCCATATGTTTTCCTAGAGTCTCTTACTTGTTTCGGCTTCAAGAATTTCTTGGTGGTTGTCTTCCCCTCTTTGTTGGCTGTATAGTCTTTTCTGGTTGGTTCCGAATAGTTTGTTCTGTTGGTATCCCTTATTCCTGTTCATGTACCGTTGGATCTTACGTGCTTTGGCCTTTAGCCTCTGTTTTACATCTACTATTGTGTTGTTTAGTCCCCTCTCGTGTACTTTGTATTTCTCGTTCAGTTCCTCCCTTGTTTTCTTGCTTCTTAGCCTTTTTTCTGCCATCTCTTTCAGTTTACTCAAGTTAGACCTCATCACCATGATTTGCTTTTCCAGGCGCCTTTTCCAAGGCGGTTGCTGTTTTGGTTTCTTGTTGTTGTGTGGTGGTGTTGGTGTTCGTATCTACATCAGTTCTGCTACTAATCTTGCTCCAGCGTATGCCCAGTTATTTGTTTCTGTGATACTGGTGGTGTGTATTATTCCCATTATTTCATTGACCTTACTTGTTTTCTCCCTTAATTTCTTGGTGTTGTAGGCTTTCATGGAGGGGATCTTTGTTCTCTCTGTATCTGGCTCCATCCATTGTCTGATCTTTTCTACCCATTCTGTCCTCTCTGTTACTTCGTCGGTGTTTCTTTGTGCGTCGTTGTTTGATACCTCATCATCCCTGTCGTCTTCCGTGTCATCGTCTCTCAGTTCGTCTTGTAATTCGTCGCCGTGTGTTATTTCCCTTTCCAGTTCTTCTCTTTCTGTTGGGGAGAGCCAGTTCTTTTTCTTTATGTTCCTTACTTGGTCTGCCAGCCTCTGCTCTGTTTGGGGGGTGTTATTCCTCTCATTCCAGATGTTGACCAACCTTCTTCTATATCCTCTTTCCGTCGGGTTGCTTCTGATGTAGCATCTCCATATTTCCTTATTTTCTTCTCTTGTCCATTTCTTCCTCTGGTTTGCTTCTGTAGCTCCAGGGGTTTGCTTCTGTAGCTCCAGTCTCTGGTTGTTGGTTACTGTCGTGGTGGTCAGTTGCTGGATGACGACCTCCAAGTACCTGACCGTCTTCCCCTTCAATTGGGCTGAATACCTGGCTGCTGGACGAAGCTCCTCTGTTGCCAGAGGTTCCATTTACGTCGCTGTGGTTTAATCTTTCATTTGTTTCCATCATTGCTGAGTTTTGCTATTTAACCCATAGCTGGACCCTACCCCATTAGGGGTAGGGTCCAGCTGAGGAAATTATGGTAAAGGTCCTTTCCCAAGGAATCAACTCCGAGGAGAGCGGTCACCCATCCAACGACTGACCAGCCCCAGTGTTGCTTAACCAGTCCATTGACGACCTAACCCACTCCACCACGGCGCCACATAATAATAATAATAATAATAATAATAATAATAATAATAATAATAATAAGTGATCTAATAATAATAATAATAATTATTATTATTATTATTATTATTATTATTATTATTATTATTATTTTATTATTATTATTATTCAGAAGATGAACCCTATTCAATATGGAACAAGTCCACAGGAGCCCACTGTGTAAAGGTGTCAGAAGGAATAAAGGAACTCTGGAAAAGTTCGACAACGAAGAAGCACATTCATTGCATATTGGTGCTTCTGCTGTTCAGCAAATCTGGTTGCTCTCGGCAGGAAAATGGGATCAGGGATCAATTGTGAATGTGAAAGATCTCTCTTGAATACAACTTTTGAAAGAGTGACAGACAAGAGACCATCCGCCGGGTAGATTCAGTATAACAAGTGCAAAAGACTTTTTTTTTATCTCCTTTAACATATTTTACAGGTAACTATATAATTCTATTACGCCCTGAGACTAAATGTGTACCTGTCTGCTTTTTCCCTTCTGGACCTTGCGTTTTTTTCCTATTTTGATCTTGGACCACTTTTTCCTCGCTCATTCATTGGCAGGGTTTTTTTTTTTTTTTTTTTTTTTTCTCTCACATTCCACTTTCTTTCTCAGCTCGCTTCGTAAGCGTAGGTTTATGGTCTCGTATATCAGAGGTTATAAAGGTTTTCTAAATGCTTTCTGTCTTGTTAGTTTTATAAGGCTTTTAATCTTATATAAAGGAAATCGAGGTACACTAGATTACAAAAGGAAATATTTGGAAATTCGAGACAATTTCCGCTCGAACGCTTGGCAGTTGACTTTTGCCTGTGACCTTGCCACTTTTACAAGTCATTCTTCTCTCTCTCTCTCTCTCTCTCTCTCTCTCTCTCTCTCTCTCTCTGATTCATAAACTCTTCATCTTTTATTGTCCTTTTCATCACGATCATCTTTATGCTTTTATGAAGTCTCTTTTCTTTCCAGTGTTATCTTTAATTGTTACCTTCTTATTTCTCTCTCTCTCTCTCTCTCTCTCTCTCTTCTCTCTCTCTCTCTC
Source organism: Macrobrachium nipponense (assembly GCF_015104395.2). Lineage (NCBI taxonomy): Eukaryota > Metazoa > Arthropoda > Malacostraca > Decapoda > Palaemonidae > Macrobrachium > Macrobrachium nipponense. The sequence continues at coordinate 7,886,790 of NC_061110.1, read as the reverse complement.
TCTCTCTCTCTGTCACCGTCATACTCTACTGGAGTCTGTATTATTTGCAACATCAAACATCAAGTTCACTATTTAAGCTATTTTTTTTTCCTCAGAAGCATTCTCCTGTTTGCGTTTTGCCTTCCTACTCAGATTGCCTTCTTAGGTAGACTTCTCTTGAAAGGCAATCTTGGAAGTTGGGATTATCCAGACCCTCATGGAGTCTACTTTTTCCTCCTCCTACTCCTCCTCCTACTCCTCCTGCTCCTCCTCGTCATCCATTTTGTTTTCAGACTTCTTCTTCTTCTTCTTCTTCTTCTTCCTACGAAATTTAGACTGTCAGGCCAAGTAGCACTAAACGCAGTGGAAAGAGAACTGGAGTAGTTGGACAGCAAAATAAAATTATCTACAAAATAAAGGACGTTGAGTGCAAGCATTTAAATGTGTAACTGGGGACAAACCCCAAAGTTGTACTAAGGAGTAATTATTAGAGGTGTTGGACAGCAAGATTGAAAAAAGGCAGCTGTAATGTAACACTAAAAATTGTTTGCAACTATGGGCTGAAGGGACGCCGCAGACACCCTTTGATGATGCTTGCAGTGCGCTACGTGAGGTGAACTAGCGGCAATATATTTATACAGACTTCTTCTCCTTCTTCTTCATAGGGAACTATTCCTAAACGATCATTCTAAGGAACACAAACCGCTTCAAAGTATCTTCTATGATGCATTCTCTTGGATATAACAGTAGGTTTCTAATTTTTTTTTTTTTTTTTTTTTTTTTTTTTTTTTTTTTTTGAGAGGAAAATGGCCCCCACCTTTTCAAGGTTTTTTTTTTTCTGTGAACCTAGGGCCAATGGGCCAGGTAGCTCAAATGTCTACAACTAACCCAATTCCGAGTCTGCAAATCTGAGAATTATTGGTTTTTATTTGAGAATTAACTTAACTTTTCATCTTCTCTTGAACCCTTGCCAATGAGACAGGT
>NC_061110.1:7868327-7880827 GCF_015104395.2 Macrobrachium nipponense | reverse complement strand
AAAAAAAAAGCCATCCTTAATGCATGGAAAAACTTTCTCCCCAGGAGAGGCCGCGTCAGGAAGAAGGTGGGTGAATGTAAGCTTAATCTAGAGAAGGAATTCTTGCCAGACAATCCACGAAGGGAAAGGGTTAAAAAAAAAAACACGTTCCGGATAAGATCGTTTTCTTAGCAGAATTTTTATTACGAAATCCAATAAAAATGGATATAATTCTCTTATTTCAACATTTTGCTCTCGCTTTCATCTATTTATTTGTTAATTTGTTAGTTTATTTTCCTATTCTAATAACTGTTCGCTTACCAGAATTTTTATGAAGAAATCCAATAAAAATGGATAAAATTCTCTTATTTCAACATTTTACTCTTATTTTCATCTATTTATTTATCAATTTGTTAGTTAATTTTCCTATTCTAATGACTGTTCGCTTAGCAGAATCCTTATGAAGGTCTACATAAAGAATGGATATAAGCCCCCTCGTATTGTAGTAATTTAATTATATTTTTATTTATTTATTTCTCAGTTTGTTAATTTATTTTTTCTTTTCTAATAACTGATCTCTCCTTTCTGCATTTCATATTAGTTTCTATTACTTTCAAACGAACACTATATTCTATGGAAGCTTCTTGAATTTCAAGTCAGTGGCCCCCTTAGGTGTGCTTATTCGTTTTGAACAGGATTCATATTCTAAATAATAATAATAATAATAATAATAATAATAATAATAATAATAATAATAATAATAATAATAATAATAATAATAATAATCTACTTTAATGTACAGTTTTTGAGCATCAACAAATGTTTGAAATCAAAGTTTTATCACATGACCAATAGCACGTCGTTTCTTGTTTGCAGAAGTTTTCGAATACCAGAGCAGCTGTTTGTATATAGCAATAGAGGATGGTTCTCTTCAGATGCTTACATCATTACTGTTGGCAGCTAGAGGCTAATGGGGAGTACCTTGACATAATCACCTCTTGTAAAAAAAAAAAAAGTTCATTCCTAACGATACATTCTTAAGCTAAACGACTCCAGAGCCATTTCATGATTACTGTCTGCCGGGCGTTCAAATCACCTCCCGCGAAAACGCCGGAGTCTCTCATGATTACTATCTACTGGGTGTTGGAGTTACCTCCCTAGAAAACGCCGGAGTCAGGCCAGTAATGTAAACAAATGGCATTCAGTCGCCTTGGCATATTCCCAGCGTCAATGTCAATGCCAGAGACGTTATCCATCGTGAGTATCGAATACCGTCTACTGGAACGGTATTTTAAATAGTTTCTTGTCAATTTCCTACAAGGGTTTGTTGAAAAGGAGGGTTAATCACAAGCATTGCTCCTGAACTTTCCAAAAGACTATTCTTGGTAACATCACAATTGATACTTCACTACTTTTGTTATTAGAGTCGAATTTGTTGCTAATATTCTTTTTATTTATGCAGTTGATATTTCAATATTTTTATTATTACTGTTTGTGTATAGCCGATTACTATTGTTATATTTTCATCATTCCACCATCGGCTCGAAGAACGTGGCTTGAGACCTGGCTCAGGCAACCAGGTATGGGGCAGACCCCCTGCTGTCAACCACAGATATAAGGACGGACACCGCACCAAGATCAGTCCCTCAGCTTCCCAGCCCGAGGATGTCTGGCAGTTCCAGACGAAACCTCGCTTTAAGAAAGAGAGAGAGAGAGAGAGAGAGAGAGAGAGAGACGAGAGAGAGAGATGAGAAGGAGGAGAGAGAGAGAGAGAGAGAATTGTTAATGATTTGATGACTATGGTATCATAGTTTATCTGTAAAATTCAAATATATACACCTATTTTGACCCTGTATTTGACCATAACCTCTAAAGGCGCTCTACTAGCCTGTTTAAGTAGCACGGAAAAAGCCGCTATTCGCAATAATAGAGAAGAATCTCTACAAGTGTAACGCTGCTGAAGTAGCCATTAATTTTAATAAAGTATTATTATTATTATTATTATTATTATTATTATTATTGATGAAACTGACAATATTTGCAATAAAACAGTCTTGTATCTAACTGAAGGAAAAAGTAACAGAAAAATTTATGCACTAAGGACAAGACCGGGATTCTCAAAAAAAAAAAAAAAAAAAAAAAAATAGAGAGAAGAAATAAAGGTAACTCGAGGAACGGGAAAATTTAGCACCTTTTTTTTTAAATCTAAAGAAAATATTGGAAAACAACGTCTCATAATTATAAGCAAAATAAAACACATGTAGGCACAGAAAACAAGACGGAGATTCTCATACGTCGCCCCCCCTAAAAAAAAAAAAAAACACACACAGTAGGAAGAATGCCGAGACGGGTAACTCGAGGAAAAAGTGGAAAAGCTTCATAGAAATTGAGTCAATTGCAGCAACAGGTTTTTTTTCTAAAGTTTTTGTGTCCGAGGGCCCTGCATTGCCAGCCGCATCTTCTTTGTGAAGCTCAGCGTAGTTGGTAGACTGGGCTCATCTGCCTGGCTCTTCACCTGTGGAGGTCCAAGAGACTTCACTTGATTAACCTGTTTTGGAGAGTGACGTGAAGTTGGGAAAGGTGAGAGGGAAAGAGGGAGGAGAGGGAGGGGAGGGAGGAGAGAGGGAAGAGGGAGTGGAGGGAACTATATATGTGGGGTAGGTGTCTGAGATATGATTAAGGAGTGGGGAGGAAATATAAAGAAGATAAGTGTCTAAGTTTTTGATAGATAGACCGACGTTCTTGGAGTCTTAAAGTTTTTGGAATTTGAGAGAGAGAGAGAGAGAGAGAGAGAGAGAGAGAGAGAGAGAGAGAGAGTCCACTTTTGCCTGAGTTTTAATTCGACTGCATTTACATTTATTTGGTTTTGAAATGACACAAAGAGAGAGAGAGAGAGAGAGGAGAGAGAGAGAGAGAGAGAGAGAGAGAGAGAGAGAGAGAGAGAGAGAGAGTCCACTCCTGCCTGAGTTTTAAGTCGACTGCATCTACATTTCCTTGGTTTTGAATGACAAAGAGAGAGAGAGAGAGAGAGAGAGAGAGAGAGAGAGAGAGAGAGAGAGAGAGAGAGAGAGAGAGAGAGAATGCACTTTCGGTTACACCCTATAACTTTCATTTTCACATCGTTAAGATGAAGGCCACAACTACCGAGAAGGCCTAAACTAGAGGCCTAAAGCACATATAAAGGCATGTGCGTAGGCCTATTACCAGGTAAAAGGATATCCCAAGGCTAAGGAAGGAATTTTAAGGACTATTTTCTCCCCCAAATTTATCTTTGAAATCTTTTTTTATTTGAAGTGACAAAAACGTTGGGTTAAATGATATATATTTTTTAGGACAGATTTTCGATATTATCCCAAATTTATCTTTAAAATCTTTTTTTTTTATTTGAAGTGACAAGAAAGTTGAGTTAAGTGATATTTTTGGGTTATTTTTAAAACAGATTTTCATTTTGGCGTTTGTCTAAAAAGATGAATGCTGCAGTCTAAATTTTAACTTTTTTAAATTTAGTTATTAGTTTATTTTCAGTATGATTTAGGAGCTAGCTGATCACGAGGGATTATAACTAAGATATATTATTAATATCTTGAAGGATTATTTTCAACAAAATTTGGGTGTTAATCACGCAAAATGATAACAATAATATTTTCAAAATATCTTAAAAGAATGGAACACTCAAGCTTTTGATACATTTTATTCTTTTAAAATTTCTATTTCTATTATTTATCTCTTTTATGAAATGACAGAATGTTACATAAATATCACCACTAAGGGATCTGATTGGAGGTCCCAAAAAAAGTCCTTTTTAGACCAGAGAATAGGTCGGGTCTAGTCAGACAAATGAATAAGTCTGATGAAAATGACATACAATTGAAAAATAGGAATAATATAAATGAGGAGGAAGTTATAAATATTCGAAGGGAAAAATCAGAAGAAAAGGTAAGCAAATTCAACGAATAAATCATATGGAAATTATATGTTTCTTCACATGATTCCTATATTGATCACATTGCTCCTGCTTGAATTATTATGCAAAATATGTTTCTTTTGTATCACGTTTGATTTAGTCTGGTCCGTGGTCTGATATTTGTCTCCATTTCAGTGCCATAATCTATAATATTGTTTGCTTTATATTTTTCAGGATTATACTCCCTTGATATTTTTTTTACAATATAATTTCTGTTAGAACCTATTACTCAAATTGCGATAGTCTTCAATGATAGAAGATAAAATAAAATCTTAAATCAACCAGAAAAAGAACTAGTAAAAAAATATTTCTGGACAGAATGATTTCTATTGTCGAGTGTGAAAACAACGATAATTATATCAATAGCTGCAATGTAATCACGCAAAGAAAGATGCGTCAGATGGAGCCCAGTACTGGCCCAAGCCCGTTATGATATTAACCAACCAGCAACCACCATCTATAAGCAATTACTCTACTCTGAAAAACAGAAAAAAAATGATAGAAAAAGCACGGCGTGATTAATGGATACAGTGACAGGGATAAAATTTATCCTTAGGAGGGCCATTAAACTAAAAAAAAGAGAGAGAGAGAGAGAGAGAGAGAGAGAGAGAGAGAGAGAAAGAGAGAGAGAGAGAGAATAATGCAGTTAAAAGAAAAATGTGGTCCTACTTTCTCCAGGACCAACATACATTTGAGATAACCCGGGAAGATTAAAAATCTTATTCTGTCTTAATCTTGAAAGCAATTCACGTTATGTAACGGATCCTTTTTTTGTCCATTTTTAGAGAGCTTGTTATTTAACAGCTTCTGTCACAGAAATCATGACTTAGATTGTATCACTGACGGGAGAATAGAAAGCTCATGGTATCTCCAAGAATGGAAGAATTAGATAAATAAGTATTGGAATTAATACGTTTATCAGTCTGGGATACGCTTCAGCTTTAACAAACCTGTATAATATTTCTAAAGGGCGGGAAGCCAGTGCTATAAGATTCATCGTGAAAAATGATACTTCTACAACTAGATGAGAAAGGTTACTAAAGAATCATTTGCGCAACATAAAAAATAGAAGGATAACTTGTAAATCTGCTTCACAAATCATTAAGTCACAATAGCAATCAAGAAATCGATTCTCGTTTTCACGGATCAGTCCTATCTCAAGTGAACCAGGCACGGAATAAAAATAGAAAAAAAAATCGAAGCACGGAATAAAAATGGAAAAAAATCGAAGCAAAAAGGAGTATTAGGAGATGGGAGAACGCTCTCAGAACTGTCCTCAACTAAGAGGCGAAATGTCTGAAAATAATGTCTTAAGTGCCTGGGAAACTGTCTCCCCTCAGTGATTCCCGAAATGGCTTTTCGCAGTAACTGTTTCTCCTCAGTGACCATGGAAACAGCGTTTCAGTGTACCTGGTACATACCTGCGACTGCTGCTTTCAGTGTAATTGTCTAGTGACCGTCTCCTTTTGATCACGGTTAAAAAAAAAAAAAAAAAAAAATGTAAAGAAATACGCACGTGGAGTCACATTTAAAAGCATGTTTTGGCTTGGCCCACTTATTTGGAGTAAGTCTACATTTTTTTGTCTTTTATTTGAGTAAATAATTTATCTTTCTGTTATAGTATTTTATCAATTAATTTCTCGCATATTTTTCGTAAATCAATAGTGCCCTCTAATCTTTAACTGTATCCATTGGATTTATCCTTACTGGAACTCATGGTAATGGTACTTAATTGATTTCAGTGCATAGATTTTAAATAAAGCAAAAATATAGTAGGAACCAAATCTAATTCTGAGATAGAATTAGATTAACCTTGCCTCCAAAGCCAGGATAATAGAGCCTGGTATAGTCTAGGATTACAGCTGAACTCTAGAGTTGTAGTTAGGAAAAGAAATTTACTTAGACTTAATTGAATTAAACTGACAAGGAGACTCGAATTATTCATCCATTGAAATAATGAATGACAATTCTGACCGTATTAGTTAACTACCGAAGAAACTGCCCCACAACTTAAACTGGGGTGAAAATTTTGAGATATTCAGGAATGAAATGAAAACTACGCATTTTCGTAAAAATATAACAGAGAAGATCTAGACTGACAAAAATACATAAGCTCAAATAACAAATGAGAATGTGCCTGCCTGCTAGACCAATTAAGAGCTTAGGGCACTGCCTGCAAAAATACGCAAAGACGGTGATGACTATCATCATCTTCGCCTGCGACCAGCGAAAATTGAAAGGCGAAGATGTGACACCTATCATCTGAATTTCAACACCCGTGAAATTACTCTCATTTCGTATTCACCGTTGCAAGATCGGTCTCTTATTATCTACGTATTCGTCGTCTCTGTTTTCCGCCGCGATGATTTTTTAGAAAGAATTAGAAATTTGCATTAGTGCTGACGCTTGGAAAATTGCAGCATGTCCTAATTCAATGAGCATTCATACTAATCTATTTATGATTCTATCTATCGTTTATTAGGTTATCAATTTATCTTTTTATCCTGATAGCTGATCTCTTTTTTCTGTTTTTTGTATTCTTCTGTAACAGATATTTTGCTTTATATTCAAGTGCAAAACATTTAATTATAAAAAAATTCACAGCAAATCAACATGATTGATGAACGTAGAAGGGAAAAGGAGAATACTGTGCTATGGATGTATTATTATTATTATTTTTTTTTTTTTTTTTGCTCTATCGCAGTCCTCCAATTCGACTGGGTGGTATTTATAGTGTAGGGTTCCGGGTTGCATCCTGCCTCCCTAGCAGTCCATCACTCTTCTTACTATGTGCGGCCGTTTTGCTAGATCACACTCTTCTGCATGAGTCCTGGAGCTACTTCAGCCTCTAGTTTTTCTAGATTCCTTTTCAGGGATCTTGGGATCGTGCCTAGTGTTCCTATGATTATGGGTACAATTTCCACTGGCATATCCCATATCCTTCTTATTTCTATTTTCAGATCTTGATACTTATCCATTTTTTCCATCTCTTTCTCTTCAACTCTGATGTCCCATGGTATTGCAACATCAATGAGTGATACTCTTTCATTATTATTATTATTATTATTATTATTATTATTATTATTATTATTATTATTATTATTATTCAGAAGATGAATCCCGGTTCATATGGAACTAGCCCACCATAGGGGCCTTTGACTTGAAATTCAAGCTTCCAACGAATATGCAATTCATTTGAAAGAAGATACAGAACGTAATAGGAAATACAGAAAGAAGATATATTTAATTCAATTATATATTTAATTAATCACGTAAAATAAGCAGTAACTCATTGAAGGTTAAAATCAATCAAAGGAAATATGAACAGTTATAATTGACAAATGTCTTCACGTTCTGGTCCACTAGTCTAGAATCAGACATCTCTTCAAATATGTAAAAATTTATTGATGTCAAATTCACATAAAACCATTTTTCTTGAAAATGCTGGGGAAACCGGTATTTCTCACCAGAGAAAAAATGCTTCAACAACAATAAAGAATTTTTTTAATTTACTCGACGCTGCGTAAATACCACTGGTACATGTGAGGAATGGAGTCGTTCCTTGATAGCAAAGAAGAAGAAAAAGAGAGAGATTCTTTCTGAGTAAATGTTAGCTTTCATTATGGAATCCTGGCTTGACTTTCTCGTATCCTATGTTTTATTTTCCATTCACTGGAAAAAAAAGTCTTTAGAATCATTCACTGAGATAACATTTCAGATTTTTTTACGCTCTCTGAAAGAAAAAGCTCTCAGAAGCATTTAGTAGGAAAAAATTACAAGATTTAATTTTTGTTTAGGGGAGGGGTCTTTTTCTGCTCTAAATAGTTGATGAGCTTTGCTAAAATGAAAACACTTAATGCTAAATGATAAACATACATACATACATACATACATACATACATACATACATACATACATACATACATACATACATACATACATACATACATATATAAATACATGCATCAGAACAATTTATTGACAAAAAGAAAAAAAACTAGATTTTTTGACAATCTTCTGCTCTAAATAGTTGATGAGCTGTGCTAAAATGAAAACACTTAAGGCTAAATGATAAACATACCACAGATACGTACACATACGTGACGCCCGCTTTCATAGGCACACTTGCTCACCTGCCCTGAAAGAGTAGTTTTGCCTGTTGCGCAGGAAAACATTTGCTGTCAAACAAAAGGCGAGTCCTTCGGAAGACGCATTCATTAGGGAAGTTTGAATAGGAATAGATGCGTATAGGTATTGCCACTTTTAAGCCTCCTTCCCGAATTTATAGTTCAGTGAATATGAGGTCAGTTCGCTTTTGTGTCCGTATCGACTCTCTCTCTCTCTCTCTCTCTCTCTCTCTCTCTCTCTCTCTCTCTCTCTCTCTCTCTCAATTAGTAGAGATGAGTGTTTAGACACCTGTATGCAAGCTTCCTTGGATGGAGAGAGAGAGAGAGAGAGAGAAAGAGAGAGAGAAGGGGGGCTTGACATACATGTTTCCTTATAGTACTTGAGGGGGAGAGAGAGAGAGAAGGGGGCTAGACATACATGCTTCCTTATAGTACTAGAGAGAGAGAGAGAGAGAGAGAGAGAGAGAGAATGATAAATTGTTCCATTCCGGTGTGATGAAGATTAAACTTGAAGAAGCTCGCTTGTTCCTAATTAAGATATGATGTTATTCCTCTCTCTCTCTCTCTCTCTCTCTCTCTCTCTCTCTCTCTCTCTCTTCATACCAGTGGCACCACATGGCAGTTTTATGCGAGTATATGTAGAGAGAGAGAGAGAGAGAGAGAGAGAGAGAGAGAGAGAGAGAAACCGACCCAACGGTCCTTAGAAAAGAGGTAAAATCTAGGCGTAAGGAAAGCAGGAAAGGAAGAACGGAAGAAAAGAGAAGAAGAAGAAACTAGGAAGGCAAGAAGTTACGTGGGCTGCTAAGACAGACGAACAAACGCACCTTAAAGATAGAAAAGGAAAGCTGCTAAAAGTGAAACTCCTACCCTCTCTCTCTCGCTCTCTCTCTCTCTCTCTCTCTCTCAGCATCTCTCCTCTGGGAGAACTACCCTTAGCACCCGCTGCCACAGCGGGAGTTCCTTATAGCCTTCCATGAACCTTCCCTGAGTTCTTGGCCCTTGTTGAGACAACTCTCTCTCTCTCTCTCTCTCTCTCTCTCTCTCTCTCTCTCTCTCTCTCTCTCTCTCTCTCTCTCTCTCTCGTAAGCTTTGGAACGTCGTCGGTATATCCCTCAGCTATGCCTGGAGGATCTCACCTGCCTCTAATCTTGGAAAGATATATGAGAGTTGTTCTCATATCAGTGGATTTTTACGTTTTTCTTGTGCTGTTTTATTTTGATGCTGTAATGTTTTCTTATTTTATTCAACAATATACTAGATTTCTTTAAATGCTAAGGCAATAGGGATTATGACCTGTATATATATATGTATATATATATATATATATATATATATATATATATATATATATATATATATATATATATATATATATGTGTGTGTGTGTGTGTGTGTGTGTGTATGTATATGTATGTATGTATGTTATATGTATACACAGACACACACACATATATATATATATATATATATATATATATATATATATATATATATATATATATATATATAACATACATAATTTTCTTATTCTATTTTTTTACGATCGTGTCTTGTTTTCTTTTACTTATAACAAAAAAGTTATTTTTTTCCCGGATGCAAAGAAAACAGTTGATTAATTTGAAAATAAAGGAATTCATTCACCCATTGCAGTACTCTTTTAAATGCTATTGATTTCTCTTGGTATTCCTGACCAAACGACATAGATGCAAAATGAAATTACTAAAAAAATGCCTGTTGGGTTCGAAGAGCACAGGAAACACCTCTTTAGAAGTTACGTAAGCTGTTCTCCATCACACTGTTAATTATTTTTTGCCGTACAGACAATTACTTTTGATAACAGTATTTCGCAGAGCTTTAAATACGGCAAAAAAGACTAAAATAAAAAAAAAAGGTCGAGGCACATTATTTATAATATTGCATAACAAAGTCACTTGGTAATGTGGGTAACAGTTTCAGAAACTGATATTTTTCGTCCATCTGATCTGTATTTTTTATGCAAAGTACTCTCTACTGAAAATGCTAGTATTAATAGAATAAAAAATGTTTTAAGTAATTTGTCATAAATGTAAGAACATCTCGGTATATTGTGATTTTATTAATTACATTGATTATTGAACTCATTCTTCTTACCATGTTCAAATTCTTTTCACTTCAGCTAGCCACGTTTTTATGAATTCTCTTACCCTCACATACGGAAAATACGATAATACCGCCCATGTAATGTTGTCCTGTAAGTATTAGAGGCCACTTTATTAACAGTAAACTCCTCCTTCTGAAAATTAAGGCTGTTCAACCCTCTGGCTTCCTTGTGAACAAGCAGAAATCCAGGTACAGCTTCGAAACTTTCTAAGGTACGTGTACCCAAATAGACACTTCACTGCTTAATTTCATGCAGACTCAAACATTCTGTAAGTTATATATTAATCATTTATTGATATATCAGGATCTGACTTTTAGAGATAAAATAGAATGGCAAATACAAGTAAATTTGAGTATAAAATGCATTTTTCTGTTATCAGCCGCATCTTTTAGCACACCACATCCAACTGTATAAGAAGTGCCTATGATAGATTCCACCTTATCAAGATTAATCTTAATGTCAAGGTTGTATATCCTCCAGTTTCCTGACTGGTAGACTGTTATCTCTCAATACCATTTTTTAAGGAGACAAATCTCGTTTTTTATCAATAGTAAACACAGTGCAACTTGGGATTGCTCAATAGTTGTTGTTGTTGCATGAGGGCGGTTTTATATATAGTATATATATATATATATATATATATATAGATATATATATATATATATGTGTGTGTGTGTGTGTGTGTGTGTGTGTATGTATATATATATATATATATATATATATATATATATATATATATATATATATATACTCTATCACATCACCGTGATTCATATGCATTAAGCAACAAAAGTCCTTAAATATCTAATTCGCTCTACCTCGGAATCAATATATTTATGTTAACTTATACCTCTCGTGATAACCTTGCGGGTAAAAAGCTTCACTGTACAGCTTGAATGCTTGGTTCCGTGGTTCGAGCTCATGAGCCGACGAATTTATTATCAACTAAAATATTCCCCTTCGTTAGCATATATGCAAAATATATTAATTCCGAGGTAGAGCGAATTATATATTAAAGGACATTTGTAGCAGACATTTCTAGCAGTTTAATGCATATATATATATATATATATATATATATATATATATATATATATATATATATATATATATGTGTGTGTGTGTGTGTGTGTGTGTGTGTGTGTATGCAGTTTAATGCGTATATATATATATATATATATATTATATATATATATATATATATATATATATATATATATATATATATATATCCCTTTACACTTATTGAGGAATCTCTTTATTTCTGAGCCATCAAAATAAAACATGTCATCTTACTCCCAGCATCGAATCTTTTACACTTTAACAACGAGAGTCCCAGAAAAATTCATAATCGCCAGAAATGTAAGCGAATAATGAGGCATTTAGATTCTTGCCACAGCTTGGAGAGGACAGACATAACAAAAATAATAAGCAATGTCTTTCCTGGAAGTTGCATTAATGCCTCGTCATTCTGGGGTCGCCTTCAGAGGTCGAATACTTAATGCTGTCTCCTCCATATAAGCACATTTGAAAGGCCTCGGGGATGTCAATAGCACGGTGGGAAAACTCCAAGACTTTCTGTAGTGAAAGCTGGTTTCGCAAGAGTAGAAAAAAAGGAATGTGAATAAAATATATATAGTATTTTGTTTTCGGGATGTTTGGATGATGGTTAGCGGGAGACTTCTTGTGATTGAAATGGGTAACACTGGTTATCATTTGGTTGGGTAAGAGATCAGATTTCAAATTAAATGAGAGCCATGAAATTGCCCCTTTTTGAGCGGTGGAAGAAGGGTATATATATATATATATATATATATATATATATATATATATATATATATATATATGTATATATATATATATATATATATATATATATATATATATGTGTGTGTGTGTGTGTGTGTGTGTGTGTGTATGTATGTGTATATATATATATCTATATATATATATATATATATATATATATATAATATTATATATATATATATATATATCATATATATATATATATATGTATACTAGTTATACATATATACAGTTTTGAAGGTGTGTCTCAATCCACACCAAAAAATATTTCATGCGCATATGCGTGTGTGTGGGCAAGTGCTGCGTTTGTGTATGTGACTGTACCTGTTTGTATGTGTGTGTGTGTATGTGTGTTTGTACAATGTGTCTCTGCGTTTGGTTGCATTGAATGATAGGAAAAGGAATTCTTACATCCTAATATTCTTATTGTAGGCATAAGTTTAACTTTGACATGCTGAATCTGCTACATTTCTTATGTAGA
>NC_061110.1:7853327-7863327 GCF_015104395.2 Macrobrachium nipponense | reverse complement strand
TCATTTATTAGGCTGGCAAGACAGATCATAATTTATCCTTGAACTTAATTTCTTGATTACAAATGAATGACATTTAGGAAGTAGTGAACGCAGTTCATTCAGGTAAATGATGAGGCTGACATATTATAAGTAAAATGCAATGACTATTCAGGTTTTGCTTCCATTCAAGATCTGATTTGATTCCTAACCATGTTTAGAATTTTATTGCTTTCCAAATGAATTAAATAAATGCTTACTAAATTCTTCAAACGCCTCAGACGAGAGAGAGAGAGATAAAAGAAAAATAAAAGAGTTATATGCCAAGGATAATCAAATGGTTTATAACAAGCAAGAGCACAAGTCCTCCCTACCTTCCCCAAAAAAGAAAGGAAGGGGAAAAGGGGGAAAGGGGAAGGGTATTGGGAAGGGTATTGGGGAAGGGAAGAAAGGGGTCTTGATCTAAGCACCCAGCCCCATCCCTGCCTTCTGTCTGGAACCGTAAAAGCCGAGCGATCGACTCTTGACTCCCAATGAGAGAGAAAGTCTGGTGGTGGGCCAGTCTCGCTCTTCCTCCTTTACTGCCTCTCCTTCTCCTCCTCCTCCTCCTCCTCCTCCTTCATCATCTACTTCCTCTTAGGGCGTGTGGTTGGTTATGTATTTCGGTTTATCCTGGCCTGTGGTAGAGTTAGTCGACCGCAGATGGTGAACGCCTATATAGGAGAGGATTAGGGCCGGCCCCTTTGGGTGATGGCTAATTGGTTAGTGGCTATTCTGGCCAAAGGTATATGTGAGAAAGTTGTTTTTGTGGTTGCACTGTAGTTACTCTCTCGTTTATGTGTAATTAAATAATAGTAAAAATAATAATAATAAAATATTGCTAGTAGTACGGGTCTTGAAATGACGCAACAAAACCACAGTTATATATCATTGTACCATACATAACTGTGGGTTTGTTTCTCCAATAATAAAACCAACTAGAAAAAACTATACAGCCAACTAAGAGGGGAAGACAACCACCCAGAAATTCCTGAAGCCGAAACAAGTAAGAGACTGGGAAAACATATGGAGCAATCCGGTATCACACAACAAACATGCAACATGGCTCCAGGAAGTCAAGGAAGAAGAAACAGGGAGAATAAAACAAAAGATTCACAGAGATCACGACAGACACAGTCAGACACCAACTAAAGAAAATGCCAAACTGGAAAGCGCCAGGTCCCGATGAAGTCCATGGATACTGGCTCAAAAACTTCAAGGCCCTACACCCACGAATAGCAGAACAACTCCAGCATTGTATCTCAAATCACCATGCACCCAAACGGATGACCACAGGAAGAACATCTTTAGTACAAAAAGACAAGAGTAAGGGAAATATAGCCAGTAACTACAGGCCTATCACCTGCCTACCAATAATGTGGAAGTTACTAACAGGTATCAATCAGCGTGAAAAAAGGCTACTAAACACCGCACTAATCCTAGGATGGACGACAAAAACCACCATCCCCCAACCACCAACGGAAAGGCGGCAGAAGGAAGTGTAGGGGCACAAAAGACCAGCTCCTGATAGACAAAATGGTAATTAAGAACAGTAGGAGAAGGAAAACCAACCTAAGCATGGCATGGATAGACTATAAGAAAGCCTTCGACATGATACCACACACATGGCTAATAGAATGCCTGAAAATATATGGGGCAGAGGAAAACACCATCAGCTTCCTCAAAAATACAATGCGCTACTGGAATACAATACTTACAAGCTCTGGAATAAGACTAGCAGAGGTTAATATCAGGAGAGGGATCTTCCAGGGCGACTCACTGTCACCACTACTCTTCGTAGTAGCCATGGTTCCCACGACAAAAGTACTACAGAAGATGGATGCCGGATACCAACTCAAGAAAAGAGGCAACAGAATTAACCGTCTGATGTTCATGGACGACATCAAGCTGTATGGTAAGAGCATCAAGGAAATAGATACCCTAATTCAGACTGTAAGGATTGTATCTGGGGACATCAGGATGGAGTTTGGAATAGAAAAATGCGCCTTAGTCAACATACAAAAAGGCAAAGTTACGAGAACTGAAGGGATAAAGCTACCAGATGGGAGCAACATCAAACACATAGATGAGACAGGATACAAATATCTGGGAATAATGGAAGGAGGGGATATAAAACACCAAGAGATGAAAGACACGATCAGAAAAGAATATATGCAGAGACTCAAGGCGATACTCAAGTCAAAACTCAACGCCGGAAATATGATAAAAGCCATAAACACATGGGCAGTGCCAGTAATCAGATACAGCGCAGGAATAGTCGAATGGACGAAGGCAGAACTCCGCAGCATAGATCAGAAAACCAGGAAACATATGACAATACACAAAGCACTACACCCAAGAGCAAATACGGACAGACTATACATAACACGAAAGGAAGGAGGGAGAGGACTACTAAGTATAGAGGACTGCGTCAACATCGAGAACAGAGCACTGGGGCAATATCTGAAGACCAGTGAAGACGAGTGGCTAAAGAGTGCATGGGAAGAAGGACTAATAAAAGTAGACGAAGACCCAGAAATATACAGAGACAGAGAATGACAGGACAGAACAGAGGACTGGCACAACAAACCAATGCACGGACAATACATGAGACAGACTAAAGAACTAGCCAGCGATGACAATGGCAATAATGGCTACTGAGGGGAGAGCTAAAGAAGGAAACTGAGGGAATGATAACAGCGGCACAAGATCAGGCCCTAAGAACCAGATATGTTCAAAGAACGATAGATGGAAATAACATCTCCTCCCCATATGTAGGAAGTGCAATACGAAAAATGAAACCATAAACCACATAGCAAGCGATGCCCGGCACTTGCACAGAACCAGTACAAAAAAAGGCATGATTCAGTGGCAAAAGCCCTCCACTGGGCCTGTTGCAAGAAACATCAGCTACCTTGCAGTAATAAGTGTACGAGCACCAACCTGAGGGAGTGATAGAAAACGATCACGCAAAGATCCTCTGGGACTATGGTATCAGAACGGACAGGGTAATACGTGCAAACAGACCAGACGTGACGTTGATTGACAAAGTCAAGAAGAAAGTATCACTCATTGATGTCGCAATACCATGGGACACCAGAGTTGAAGAGAAAGAGACGGAAAAAATGGATAAGTATCAAGATCTGAAAATAGAAATAAGAAGGATATGGGATATGCCAGTGGAAATCGTACCCATAATCATAGGAGCACTAGGCACGATCCCAAGATCCCTGAAAAGGAATCTAGAAAAACTAGAGGCTGAAGTAGCTCCAGGACTCATGCAGAAGAGTGTGATCCTAGAAACGGCACACATAGTAAGAAAAGTGATGGACTCCTAATGAAGCAAGAATGCAACCGGAAACCCCACACTAATATAAATACCACCCAATCGAATTGGAGGACTGTGATAGAGCAAAAAAAAAAAAAAAAATAAATAAATAATAATAATAATAAGAAGAAGAAGAAGACGAAGAAGAAAGTATCACTCATTGATGTCGCAATACATGGGACACCAGAGTTGAAGAGAAAGAGACGGAAAAAATGGATAAGTATCAAGATCTGAAAATAGAAATAAGAAGTTTATGGGATATGCCAGTGGAAATTGTACCCATAATCATGGGAGCACTAGGCACGATCCCAAGATCCCTGAAAAGGAATCTAGAAAAACTAGAGGCTGAAGTAGCTCCAGGACTCATGCAGAAGAGTGTGATCCTAGAAACTGCGCACATACTAAGAAAAGTGATGGACTCCTAAGGAGGCAGGATGCATCCCGGAACCCCACACTTAATAATAATAATAATAATATTTCAGCTCAGAGTCATATACAGAGATTAACAGTTTAGAAATGATACAGTACAGAAAATTCAGAAACACGGGAACAATCGCTTAGAATAATAATAATAATAATAATAATAATAATAATAATAATAATAATAATAATAATAATAATAATAATAATAATAATATTTTACTTTGTTAGGTATAATATATATATATATATATATATATATATATATATATATATATATATATATATATATATATATAGGTGACGGTTCTCAGTCTGTCTGTTTGTCTCTCTCGTCTACTATCTGTGTAGCTCACAACTGGACGCCCCGCGTTCGACTCCCGAAAGGCACGAAGAAGGACAGGTGTGTCTCTGTTGACCTAAGCAGTGAGTTAGGTACGTGGTTTCTACTCAAATGCTATGGGTCATGGCTAGTTTGGAAAGAGAGAGAGAGAGAGAGAGAGAGATAGAGATTTATACCTCTTTCAAATTATGTACCATCAAAACGGGAGAGCCTCGACGAGGTAATCCTCATTCCAAGAGGGTGAAACCATTCATAGAATATCCTCTCTCTCTCTCTCTCTCTCTCTCTCTTCTCTCTCTCTCGTTATGATTCATGTCCACTTCCATTAAGTAGAGAAAGTGAAACTGGGCCGTAGGACATAACTCATATCGAAACGGATTTATTTAGCATCTCTTTCCAAAACTGATCGCCCGAAATCAGATATTTTCGATTTCATTCATTTCATTTTCCATGGCTTGTGAGATTGTATGCATCTTTATTTATTTGAAATATTATTTCGATTGCTCGTATTTTACCTAAATAAATTGAAATTTTAAGTTAAAGTGATATTGAGATATATAGTGTTTTGAAATAGGCATGAGCGATACATTCTGATACCCTAAGCATTCTCTATACGATATCTTATTATGAATGACAGACAATTCGTGTCCGAATGAGTGCTTTTGGCTTCGACTTGCTACCTCAATAGAAATTTTTTTGTCCCAAAACGATCATCTTTCAAGTATTATCTGATTATAGCAATTAACAAGAGTATCTAAGCCTTGCATTCTGAGATAAATCCTTTAGGAATTAGTTCGAGATTACGAGGATTCTTAAGACGAAGCCAAACGTTCGGACGATTTACGCTCCTCCCACACTACCATCCCGGGTTTCATTCATCTCAATCTCTCCCGGCCCATCCTTCTAGAAGAGACTGACTGACTCTTATCCTATTGGCTTCGAGATAGTTAAAAAGGTTTTCTCCGAGCTGTCACGTTTATCTTTGATTTTCACTCGATTTACGTAAAAAGAATGTATAACTTTATATATATAACGGCAGGGAAATAACTGTGTCTTTATCCTAATTTCTGATAAAATTTCAACCAAAAGGAATGAACTACTGAAATCCACGTAAATTCATAACAGATAAGTAAACATATCCTTTTCAATATGTATTTATGGTATGGTATATATATAATATATTTTAATTTTTATATATTATATATATATATATATAAAAAAAAAATTAAAAAATTATAATATATCATATATATATTAATATATATATATATGATTTAATATTATTAATCCAAGTTCAAGCTACAACTGTCCTTTAATATCTAAATTCACTTACCTCCCAAATGATATATTTTCATATATGTACCGAAGGGGAATTTTTTAATTGATAATAATTTCGTCCCCCCATGGGATCGAACCACCGTCCAAGTGGACGGGGACGAAATCAGGACAGTCAGTGACGCTTGAATTGATATATAAATGGATCACGGTTTTCTATGCTGGGAAATTACTTCTTCAATATCTATTATATATATCTACATATTATATTAAGACATACATGTCTATATCTAATATATATCTATATATATTAAATATATCTATATATTAAATATATATTAATGTATATATAATATAATTATATACCATCCATAAATACATATTGAAAAGGATTATGTTTACTTATCTGTTATGAATTTACGTGGATTTCAGTAGTTCATTCCTTTTGGTTGAAATTTTATCAGAAATTAGTAAAAAGACACAGCTATTTCCCTGCCATTAAATTCCACAGAAGTCTATAAAAAAATAGAATTTGATTCACAAAATCTGAAAAGAGTATAGCACAATAGATTTTTAGGCTAAACATATATCATAAAACATACTGAATAATACGGATTATTTTCAAATTCTTCTATATCTGAGTTCCATTTATATTTATTTATTATATATATATATATATATATATATATATATATATATATATATATATATATATATATATATATATATATATATATATATATATGCGAGAAATAGAATTGCTTAGAATTGGGAAGGTTTCAAAAGCCTAAATCACAATTTTAATCTGCTTTATTTCTATGACGTAATACCAGGCGTTATGTCTTAAATGAAAATAAAAACCATTTCATAATTGCCTAGTAGAGCTTAGTTTATAGCCTATATTTTATCACTTGCCTCCCTAAATATTCCACTCCTTCATTTATCAAACTCAATTATATTACATTTACACAGCCACATTTTCACCTTTTCCTCTTCAGCTTAATGTTATTCTTACCTCAATATTTGCTGCGGCTGAAGTGTTGATGAGATATACCTTCAGGCCAGAGGTGATAGGTTAAACGTATGGAAATGCTAAAGGAATGTTACAAGTTTACGTGGGGAATATCTGGAAGTTACGTACGGCTAAAAAGAAACAGGAAATAAGTGAAGAATTAGGGGAAAAGTAAAAAGATGATAGAGAATAGAAATTAAGATATCCGGGAATGCAAATAAAAACAGTCATGAACATAAATACAGAAAATGATAAATAAATAATGTAAATATATTCATATATATATATATATATATATATATATATATTATATATATATATATATATATATATATATATATATATATATATATATATATATATATATATATAATATGTGTATGTGTAGGTAGATAATCAAGAACGTTAAACATAATATACCTCACAGGAACACGTTGGCAATTATTATATCATCATCTCTATTTTGCAGCCAAATACTTGTATAAAGCATTTAATTGCAACTTTGAAATAAGTAAAAAAGTTCAAAAACATATGTTATTCTATTCTTTTTTTTTTTACTTTTAATTCTCCACCGTTCATCGTTTGTGAGGAATCATTAAACGACCATACCTTCCCTACCTGAATCGGCTCCAGGGAAGGGCCTTAAGTCCTAAAATCCTGGAAATGAGAACATTGAGTCCACCTTATGGACGTATGATCCCACAGCAGACCAGCTGTTCTGGAAGAGGTGGTTGAGGTATGTAAGGATGATGCAACGACCAGAGAGAGAGAAAAAGGGAGTGGCTCTCTCTCTCTCTCTCTCTCTCTCTCTCCTCTCTCTCTGTTCGTTTATTCGCCTTCTGGCGATGCTACAGTACATACCACGTAAGTGTTCTGACATCTCTCTCTCTCTCTCTCTCTCTCTCTCTCTCTCCTCTCTCTCTCTCTCTCTCGTTCATTTGCCTTTTGGGTGTGCTACAGTAAGTATACTCTCTCTCTCTCTCTCTCTCTCTCTCTTCTTCTCCTCCTCTCCTTCTCTCTCTTCTTTCCTTCTTTAGCCTAAGTGCACAGTAAGTATTACTCTCTCTCTCTCTTCTCTCTCTCTGCTCTCTGTTCTTTTATTCGCCTTCTGGGATGCTACATGTACATACCAAGTAAGTGTTTCTGAAATCTCTCTCTCTCTCTCTCTCCTCTCCTCATCTCTCTCTCTCTACTCTCTCTCTCTCGTTCACTTTGCCTTTTTGTGTGTGCTACAGTACAGTTTTTTTATACTCTCTCTCTCTCTCTCTCTCTCTCCTCTCTCTATCTCCTCTCTCTCTCTCTCTCTCTCGTTCATTTACCTCTTGCCTGTGCGACAGTAAGTATACTCTCTTCTCTCTCTCTCTCTCTCTCTCGCTCCGTAGATGCCTCCCGTCCATTACACTTTCTCGACACGGAGCGATAAAATCGGTATTTGGAGGAAGATTGAGAAAGTGATGATCCAGTGACGTCCTAGTTACACCATATATTTATATTGATCATAAATGTCCTATTTACCTGGAAATAAATTCTGAATGATTAATACTAACTTCACCTCTGGAAATGATCTGTACTTACGAAGGAGATCAAAAAATTGTGTGTAATAGAGTTAGGTTGTATAAAAGATGATCGTCAATTTCCTAATCCTTTATCGAGGAAATAAATTGTGGGGAACTGATGATAAATCCTCTTCAGAAAATCATTTCTTAATACAAAGCCGATAAAGAAATCAGATGAAGGAAATTTATCTTCAAATTATACCATTTATGAAAAGGGATAATAAAATGTTCTATGTAGTTATTTCGAAATAAATTCTGACTAATTGATAACAAGTCTTTTTGGAAGAGGATCTTTGATTACAAAGGCGATGAAGATGGATGAAGCAGATTTAATTAAAAAATAAGTCCAGCTTCTACTTTCAATTGATTATCTTAACATTGCCATTTTTAATTTAGCCAGTTATTATAATTTTCCCTTATTCGGAAAGTAAGCCTACAAAATACTTTGTTGTTCTTCTTCTTGTTGGGAGGTGGATTAGGAAATCCTTATGGTAAAGCCTAAAAAGGTCTGAAAATGGTGTTTCGCGTTGAGGTTAAAGATACAGGAATTATAGGATAGGATATTTATGATTGTAAGAATATTATGGTGTTCATTCGAAAGAAGTAACAGAGCATAATTGGAAATACCGAAAGAAGAGAGAAAAACAGATAAATGAACAAATCAATAGGTGAATAAGAATGTAAGTAAAATATTAAAGTACAAGTTGAACTGTATTAGCGACTGTAATAAGAACAGACGTATTCAGAGGTACGTCCACAGATATGATAAATAGTTTCGTTCAGACAGAATGACAGACGCAGAGAGAATAAAGATGCATTTGCAGTCGTGGAAGGAAGCTATTTCACCTTCTCCTACACCTAACATCAGGTGGCGTTGGTTGAACCTGACGGAACGCGAGAGAGAGAGAGAGAGAGAGAGAGAGAGAGAGAGAGAGAAGAGCTTAGCTTAATGGCATCCGCGCTTGCACGCAGAGAAAGTTCTTTTGTTAGACCATGGTTGTCCGAGAAGACACCTGACCGAAATATACCCAACCAGATGCACATACGCTTTCATTGCCTGAACTGACTCTTTTGGGCGACTACTGGCGTCACATGAGCGACGGTCTAGACTTTTCGTGAGTACAGGCGTGGGGTAGCGGCTTTGGGTATAACTGAGTGTGGTAACACCAGGTGGGGGAGAGGTGTCCCGTTCCAAATCTAGACGAAAGGAACCACGAAATAAATATGCAGGTTAAGTTAGCCTCCCAGATGGAACCTCAGAATTTCAAGTAAGGATGCACTGCATTACTACCCTAATGCAATTCAACTTGTATCTAAACATTTTACTGATATTTTTATCTATTTATTGATTGGCTAATTTATCCGTTTTTCTTATAACTGATCTCGTCTTTCTGTATTTCTCATTGCCTTCTGTTACTTCTTTTCGAATGGACGCCATAATATTCTTTAGAAGCTTGCATGTGAAGTCAGTGGCCGCTATGGTGGGCTTGTTCCATAAGAATAGGGTTCATCTTCTGAATAATAATAATAATAATATAATAATAATAATAATAATAATAAATAATAATAATAATAATAATAATAATATGCTGGAAGATGACTTTCATTAATACAGGTGTTATTGAAAATAATGGCTATTTCAGCCGCGTTTATTTTGTATAGAAGTTTCTTTGTTCTTCTTATTAATGACTTTTCCTCTGTACTCAAATTGGCTAATAAAACGCCAGATGGGGGATTCATGTCTCAAAACGTGGTATTTGTCAAACTGAATACAGTAATAAGAAGAACAGAGAAATTCTATACAAATTAAACGCGACTGAAATAGCCATTATTTTCAGTGAAATAATAATAATAATAATAATAATAATAATAATAATAATAATAATAATAATAATAATAATAATAATAAATCCAGAAAACACAGTTTTGCTACGCTCCAAAGGAAGTAAAATCTACATTACAGTGAATGATGAATCCTATCAAAGAGAAGAAGAAGAATAAGAAGAAGAAGAAGAAGAAGAGAACGTGGGGGGAAGGCTGAAGCATCCTAA
>NC_061110.1:7823327-7850827 GCF_015104395.2 Macrobrachium nipponense | reverse complement strand
ATATATATATATATATATATATATATATATATATATATATATATATATATATATATATATATATATATATAATATATATTGGAAAATAATATAGGTATCACATCATACATCAATATCATCATTATGATTATCAATTAAAAACCAACTAGACAAGACTTTTATATATGACGAACTGAAAGGTAATTTCCGAATCATACTTTGAGAAAACAGATGACCTATGCACTCTAGCCCCATTCCCCTCCCACCCCTCTCGCCCCCGATAATAATAAAAAAAAGAATGATGTCCAAAAAAGACGATGACTTAAGGAGAAAGGCATCTTCCTTTTTTTTATATATTCAGGTTAATTAGGTGAAAATGATGTGATTCGCTTACGAAATTTGCACGTACAAGTCTCTCATTCCAGTGTGGTAGAAAGGTTGCCAAGTAGATCAAAGTTCTATGGAATCTGCTGCCAGAAACTGCCTTTTGGACCTGGAAGATTTCCTTAAGTCTAATCTACACAAAATGGCAGATTCCAGTTTTATGTATGTAATTCATTCCCTTACATTTTCAACAGCTATGCATGAGGGAGTGTATTGATAATGAGTGTGTTGCCAAAAACTGCTTATGGGACCTCGATGATTTCCAAAAATTGTTGCGAAAAACTGCTTTTGGGATCTCAAAGATTTCCTTATGTCGAGTCTTCAAATATTTCTTTAGCTAGATTTCAGTTTCGTGTTTTTAACTAATACCCTTTCATTTTCAGCAGCCATGCAGAAGGAGGGAGAGTATTTGTAATGAGTGTGTTGCCAAAAACTGCTTTTGGTACCCCAAAACTTATCAACAAAAGTCGATTTATCTTACGATGACAGATTTCAGTTTTGTGTTTGTACATCATTCCCTTTCATTTTCAGCGGTCAGGTAAAAGGCGGGAAGGTATTTATAATAAGCATACGAAAGAGAACCAGGTAAGATACCATATGAAGGTAGATGAGACTCCCTTCCTCCCTCTCTCCCTCCATCCTTCTTCCTTCTACCCCAACCGTCCCCAAAACTTCACCAACTTTCGCTGGCTGGGGCACAAACGAACACAAACGCTGCTCTCTCAGCTACCCGCAAGTTACCGTAGTTTCATTTCACTACCAGCACTCGGGGGGCTAAAAAACATAAGGCATGCTGGCTGGAGAAGGCCTCAAAAGAACCCCCACAAAAGAGGAAGAGATGGGATTAAAGACTCTGAGATCCCTATAAGAAGATCGGAGGCACCAGCTTCTCCCCTTGCACGACCCCCGTTGAAAAAAGATAAAGAGAAAATTAGACAAATGGAAAAATAGGAGTCATTCGACAAGCGATGCTTGGGGATGTAAATTTGGTCGGCTCCGCCAGAGAGGATCAGTAGGGTCAGCTTTCACTGTTCCTTCCTCCTCTTCTACCTCCTCCTCCCTTCCCTCCTTCCTCCTCCTCCTCCTGCCTCCTCCTCCTCCTCCTCCTCCTCCTCCATATGGAAAGAAGACAATATTCCTCAGCTGCTGAGCTTTTCATCATCGAGAAAATAAACAAGTGAAAATCTTCGAATTGAAAAGAAAGAGGAAGGAGGTTGTGTTTACTTCTCAAAAGGTGTTTTGCTTAACCCTTCCCACATTGGAAAACTTGGCACAACTTTCGAACGGAAATCTAGAATTTGTTTTGTTCAAACTAAATAAAAAACTAAGTAGAAAATGAACAGATTACACTTACATGAAATACTTTGACTTTGAAATTGAAGCATAAGATTTAAAGCACGCTTTTGGAAGGAAAGTTATTGAGTTGGATATCGATGGCTTAAAAATGGTAGAAAATGTTTTTTTAATCCTTCTATTAATAAATCTGACGGTAAATACATATATTAAACTTTGACGTTCAAATGGAAATATACAATTCAAAGCAAGCCTTTTGGCAAAAAAGTTTAGTTGAATACTGACGGCTTAAAATGGGATGAAAGATTTCTCGTAAATACTTTTTTTACGTAAATTTTTATTAATATCTATTTAAGAATAATGTAACAAAAATATGAAACAATTTGAGATAAGCTAACAGCATGGTTTGATTCTTAAAGTAGAGTATAAATTCTTAGCAAACCTTTTATCAAGAAAGTTACTTAGTTGAATGTTTATGGATTCAAAAGCGAGGACAAGTTCCTTGAAAATATTTCCAAAAGAAGACGTTTGAAGAATATTTACATTAAAAAAGGTCACGAAAATGTAAAATACTTTTAAATAAGATAATATCGTTTGACTTTAAAGTGGGAGTAAAAAATTCATAGGGAGTCTTCCGGCAAGAAAGATAATCCGCTGAATATCTGTATGAAGATGACCACAAAAATGTGACATCATGTTAGTCACGAAAAGACCAATTTGATTAAAATCTCGTGCTCCATTATTAGGTATTTTTGGGGGGATATTTACCAGTTAATTATGCAAAGAGCCCATCTGGCTCTCTTTAGAAAACTTCAGTAATACTCGACAAATTCTGATGCCTTGTATTTAATAAAAGAAAGAAAAAAAGGATAATCATCATATTAGTCTCAAGATGGTATCGAAGCCTTACAAACGTGAAAATGAAAGAAAAAAAAACAAGGAAAAGGAATTGTTATTAGGCAATTTCCAGAATAAAAATTCAAGCAGTGACCAACAAAATAGGAAATGTCAAATTACTAATTCATCTCACCCTTTTTAGAACCTGACGACTCAAGACTTAGAAATGGAACGAATAATACTGGAACAAAGAAAAGGATAAATAACATCTTCTCTGTCAGTGATGAGACTTTCCTTGCCTCGTTATTCAAATATATTCATTATATTCCGGCACTTGATATTACAAGTGTCTCACGCTAGTTACAAGTGATTATTGCTCTCGGAAAGCGGTTGACCGTTATATATTTTCTGTCTTTCTTTAGCAATGGTAAGCTTTCTAATGTCTGCGGAATCCTTTTTCGGACATATTTAAGTGTTTTAGTGTGTTTTGTGTGTGTGTGTGTGTGTGAGAGAGAGAGAGAGAGAGAGAGATTGTTTAATTCCTTATGAAAATGGAATCCAGTTGTAACACGAGAGAGAGAGAGAGAGAGAGAGAGAGAGAGAGAGAGAGAGAGAGAGAGTGACTCACGCATGGACAGATGAAGCTAGCTAACTTTTTGCACATAGTTTAACTATCTTTCGCGATTCAACAAGATTCTAGTATTTCTATTTTTGTCCACAGTTGAAGTTAAACTCTCTCTCTCTCTCTCTCTCTCTCTCTCTCTCTCTCTCTCTCTCTCATGGACACTGAAAGGAAAAGAGATCACGTCTGTTTTAGCGGGAAGGAGGGAGGCAGGCTTTTACGCGAAAGGCCCACCCATGATAGATGAGCCTGCCTGTCGTAATCGTAACAGAAAGTATTATGAGCTACGAGCAGTAGAAGTAGTCCTGCAATTATATACTAAGCTGGCCTCTCTCTCTCTCTCTCTCTCTCTCTCTCTCTCTCTCTCTCTCTCTCTCTCTCTCTGGGTCGGTGTTTATCACCCAAAGGAAAGGAAAGACACACGACGCCAGTTCCCGTATTTACCGTTACTTGTTACTTCTTGGCTTGTTTTCATTTTTGCGTAATGCTGGCTGAAGGTTGGTGTTCTGCTGTGGAGGAACTGGATGAAGAAGGTTTAATGCAGATGTTTGGTTTCTCTCTCTCTCTCTCTCTCTCTCTCTCTCTCTCTCTCTCTCCCCTTCTCGATACAACCAGGTTCTGTTTTCGTACGTATTTAACCCCCCCCCCCCCCTCTCTCTCTCTCTCTCTTTCTTGTGATACAAAGTGATACAACCAAGGTCTTTTTTTGTATGTAGTTCAGCACCCTCTCTCTCTCTCTCTCTCTCTCTCTCTCTCTTTCTCTCTCTCTCATTCTCTCTCTCTCTCTTGTCTCTGTCTCTCTCTCTCTCTCTCTCTCTCTTCTCTCTCTCTCTCTCTCTCTCTTGTGACGTCGGTGACCCTGGTAGTTGTGTCGCCAGATAACTCCCAATCTCTCTCTTGTGATACAATGTGATACAACCAAGATCTATTTTTGTATGTAGTTCAGCACCCCCCCCCCCACCCCCACCTCTCTCTCTCTCTCTCTCTCTCTCTCTCTCTCTCTCTCTCTCTCTCTCTCTCTGTTACTTTCTGAAAACTCTCTTTAAATCAGTAATAAAAAAAAAACATATATATCTTGAGAGAGAGGCGAGTCTCCCTCGACAGTCCCACTTCTGGAAGAATTATGTACTGGACTCCATCTCTTCTAAAAACATTACATTTGTTATCTGACAATTTTATCTGTTTTATGACTCTCCATATTCTCTTATATATAATTTCAATTATTTTATTCACAGACAATTCATACTTATATTCACATTGAATGTATAGCGTAAAATGTATATTTAATCCACTTTCAGTTTGGTCAGTATTTGGATTGGTGACCAGCACTGATGGCCAGAGAGTAGTCTAGCCTGTTAGGTAAGCCCCACTTGGTCAGGTCAGTACTTGAATAGGTAACCACCTAGCAGAATAAGTCGCCATTATCGTATAACATCCGTTACCACCAATGCTTAGAAACATGTCACCAACCTTAGGAGTCCATCACAGTGAGTGGGTACACATTCATACTGATAAGCCCATGCAGATGTATGCCATATGGTTGCGTGTGTTTAACACAAAAACAAATAGTGCGTTCGTGATACGAAAATGGTATTCAGTTATCAATACGCTGCGATATGATTACTGTACCCTGTACTGTATTAGTCATAATGGCAATAATATTTTGTTGTGATTGGGTTAGGTCCTAATAATGATCGCATATCTAATTTACTTCAGAGATACAATGAGTTATATCTTCTGAAATATTTGGAATAAAGGAGATGAAAAAGGATATACATTCAAGAGAAAATAAATAAAACAAGTAATGTTACAGACTATATTTTAGGAATATACTTCATTAAACAAGTAAAGTTTATGCTGGGAAGATAAATAAAGAATTTACACAAATAAATATGGTTGTCTCTTAATCCAAGTGCATATTTTTCTTGCTAATTTATGTACATCATTTGAAGCTTGCGAGGTGAAATAAACATGTTGACTTAGAACTGTAAGTTGAATTGGACTGGGCCAAATAATCAGGAAGCTTATAAAAGCATAAGAAATAACTTACTGAAATGGAGACTAATTCAGATTACTTTGGTTCAAGTATAATGATTTGTAACTTGTTTCAATTCCGAGTTTGAATTACATCACTAATATTAACGGTGAATTTCAGATGTGGTTTGATAAAGCTAT
The DNA here is from genome assembly GCF_015104395.2 of Macrobrachium nipponense. NCBI lineage: Eukaryota > Metazoa > Arthropoda > Malacostraca > Decapoda > Palaemonidae > Macrobrachium > Macrobrachium nipponense. The sequence continues at coordinate 7,845,537 of NC_061110.1, read as the reverse complement.
GAGATATTAGAATCATATCTTATCTTGGATCAAACGGAATTTCATTGCAGTTTTAAAGTTTGTTAATCTTGTATCAGGAATGAAGACAGTAACGCATAATATAACCTATTTTTATGAATAAATGCTGTAAGTTTGCATATTCCCTTCTGTGACAAAAAGGCAAGTTGGCTTTCATTGCAGTTTTAAAGTATGGCAATTCTATATCATGATGAAAACAGCGCCATCTAACGACAAAGCAGCAAACGACAGCGTCCAGGCGGATCCTGGAAGACCTCCACAGACCAAAGATAAAAATTCCTCTCGCTATCTTTTGTCACCCCGATACAATAAGGAAGCGACCACGCATCGCTTCCAGAGACTTGGCTAGCATTCCAGCGCTGCTCAAATACCCACGCCTGGAATGAGCCGCCGCCTGGTTAACGAATGAAAGAAGAAGAAGAGGTTTTCTCCGGTCGCATGTTATAGAAAGTCGCAACTGCTGGGCGGGTTGTCATGTAAAGATGATCACGATGTCATCGGCCATCTGCAGTGTTGTTGCTTGCTATCAGAATTTTAATGTTCCATGTCGATTCTGGACTTTCGTTCTTGCGTTTCGTCGTGCTGTTTCTCCTGCTAATGCTGCGATGCTGCTGCCTTGTGAGGATTTCCGTTTTGTTTTAGTATTCTATGCAGTTTGGTGATGTGCTTTTTGCTGTTATTTGTTGTGAAACATTTCTGAACATCCGCATTATCATTCCGTGTTACAGGAATTATATTTTCCATCTATTTTTTTTTTACTAGTTTATTTTCATATTAAAAACGTGGTCTGTTTTAATGAACGATGAAATCCTAACGGTAAATACACAAGAGGAAGTTCTTGAAAAACTAAAAGCTTTAAGGGAATTATAAAATGTTTGTGAACTTCCTCTCTTGCTCTCTTATCAGTAAGCTATAGATAATTAATCACATAAGTACCTTGTCCATGGATTACCTCTAAAAGTCGGCGAAAGTTTTCTATTACACTACAGCTTCTGGATTCTGTAATGAAGGGTCAGTTCATCGCTTCAAACAATGAACTTTCACGCTCCAGCAAAGATTCCTATAGTAACAGTACACAGGCATATTTCATCATGGTTTCTCGTGCTGCCAAAAGCTATTAGCGTTCCTGTTTGTACTAATTCACTACTAAGACTTTCCAGCCATCCCTCTGCTAAAAGGATCTCGATAATTCGTCACCCTGACCTTGTTTCCAGTCTCTCTCTCTCTCTCTCTCTCTCTCTCTCTCTCTCTCTCTCTCTCTCTCTCTCTCTCTCTCTCTCTTCATTCTTATCCAGGCGACGGACTTTCACGCAAAGAATTCCAGGAGATACAGAAACCCGCAATTACAGGTCCCATCCCTGTCCTATTATAGGGAAGCTGGAATGCGAATCCTCCTGATAATTGCCATAGACTCGTTTTCCAGGATCGAAGAAAGTGTATCTAAAGAAAACGCCAAAGAAAGACCGAGAGCATAATTAATTACTTGAGAGGAGAAGAGAGGATGACAAACAATGGGATAAGTCAAGTTTCCTACACTTGGGTGATTTAAATAGTTCATTCCTAAGAAAATTTATATTTGAAAGTAATATTTATTAATAAGATTGTTGCTTAGTGATAGGCGCGTCCGCAAAGGTGTGAAGATATTGAGGAGTTAAGATTTCATGTAGCTATTACAAATATCTGTCTGGTAAAAGATGATCAGTATATACCATATTGTGTGTATATATATGTATATATATGTATATATATATATATATGTATATATATATATATATATATATATATATATATGTATATATATGTACTTATATACGTACTATACATTCACAAACACACACACACACACACACACACACACACACACACACACACATATATATATATATATATATATATATATATATATATATATATATATGTGTGTGTGTGTGTGTGTGTGTGTGTGTGTGTGTGTGTGTGTATGTATGTATGTATGTATGTATTAAACTACTGTGCAGAATTTATTAAAAATTTCAGTCGTAATTAATTGCAATTCTGATTTTGAGAAAGGTACCCAGTGTATCTCTTCTTCGACTGCAAAAAAAAAAAAACGTCAAGCTATACTGAAGTAGACATTTTTAAGAGACCTATCTATCCCGAGGTAACCTACTCCTCCTTGCCCTCATTTATTCTGTGACATTTTGACTAGTATTCTTCAGCGAGGTCCTCATCAGCTGATTTATTTTGCCACGTTTCATAACTTAATCACTAGAAGATGTAAACACCTTTCCCCTATTGTCATCTGCATAAAGGAGTCTTACGTCATCCTCTCGAGTCTAAATGCTCTCTGTGGTTATATAATCACCAGAAGGGGTGTTACAGAAGAGTAACAATATTGCAATTAAGATAATCACGCAAATGAGCCATTGTTGGTAGTCGGGAAGGGAGGGGTGGAGGGAGAAATATGTCCCCAGTCATAATTGATTCACAAGTTATTAAAAAAAAACTTCTGCCATTCTTCAGGACGCGACCTTGATTTTAACTTTTTCTGTTGAATGCTTAACTTTGCCATTACTGTTGAGTAAGAAAGAAGAGGATTCCTCTCCTCGGCGCTTTGGTAATATGATGAATAGTCTGTTTTTATCGAGAATGTTTTTAAAGGTGGTTGAGTTGGCAATGCTGTATAAATAAGAAATCAATTTGGGATGAAATACTGCAAAGAAATTATATGTACCCAATCATCTTAAGTAATTAGATAAGTAGTTATTTTTTTATCTAGAATGTTTTACAAGACGGTTGAGTTAGCAATGTCGCATTATTGTCAGTTAAATAATAATAATAATAATAAAACAACTTATGTCTAGTAACCTTGTATTTCTTACGTTGACAATTTTTATGCTATGAAAAGATAGAGTTGAATTAATTTTATTAATCAGCTTGGTAATTCGAAATATACATTAGTTTGGCATGCTAAGACATTAAGAACTGTTAAATGTATTTTCAGGTTTGTGTTGAGTAATGGACCCATGACTTCTAAAGTAAGGGATTTGAATCATTCATTATCCTGTATTGATGGACAACTTTTCATACCCCACTTATCTCGTACTTCTCTTTTCTAAACCTTTTCAGTCATTGAAAGATTAATCATTCCTTTCAGAATCAATATTTCAGGGTCTACTTATAAGACCTTTAATGTCTGTTCCTAAAGAAGATATAGCAACTTGGAGGTTTGAGGGTCCAGAATATCCCGATACCAAAATGAACTTTGGGACAATCCCAGTGATATGACACTTACTGTTTCAGTAGAACTACTGGGTAAAATTCATGAATGGAGACAGTTATCTACAATGGAGTTTTTCCTTATTAACAATGGCTACTACATGATCTATCGTACGAGGTTAAATCTGTCCTCTATTAAATACTGATTCTGAAACGTTGCTAAGTGAACGGGATAGATTAAAGGCTTAGTGGTGCAGGTATTTTGTGAAGTCTGGCTCTGCCAAGAGGTATAGATTGACCAAGGAGTCCTACGGCCTACCTGCTTGACTGCACTCCGGGGCTATGTATTCTAGGTATTTTCTCCCTTGTATTTACTAACTCTCGAGTACGTTATCAAATTCAGTAAATTTTAGAATAAGCAAAATTATTTCGAATTCTGAGGGCACATTTCAGGTATACATGTGGGGCAGTGGGGAACAGTCCCATGGAAAGGTCCCATAGAAAGGTCATGAGATTATAATCTTTATTGTGAATTTAATATCAAATTGAATCACATTAGCTATGGAAGAGACAGGTCATTGGTTCAACTTAGCCATTCAAACTACACTGGAAGAGAGAGTCTCCTTAGAGAGATTAAGTTCCATTAATATTCTTTGAGATATGATTGCAGGCAGAAAATAAGAGTAACAAACATAACATTAGTGACTAAAACGACCTAATTCATCCAGGTCTGTCCAGAAAAATTGGGCCAATCTCTTTTACCTAGGGACTTCAAAGGTAATTCGTCTGCTACTTCTAGGCCGATGTTGAAACTCGCTACACCGACCATCACCACTTCCTCCAGCTCCTCCCGACGAATATCAAAGACAACAAAAGAGTAATAAACATAACATCATAACGAAAACGAACTAATTCATCTAGGTCTGTCTAGAAAGGCTAGGCCAACCCCATTTTCCCAGTGACTCCAAAGGCAAATCCTGTTACTTCTAGGCCGATGTTGAAACTCCCAACCCAACCCACCGCTTCCTCCTGACGAGTACAAACGAGAGTGAGCGTAAAGTCATCATTCCCTTCGTGTTTTCCTTCTCCGTCAGAAAGTCATATATGTATAGCCAGAGGTGCTCACGCTTCGCCTTCCAGGGATAGATGAGTGAGACGCTTCCCGCTTGCGTCAGATTCCCCGGCGCCTCAGGAGGGAAGAAGAATGTTGCCTTGTCTAGGAGCTCAATGACTGACTGGCTGCCTCAGGCGTCGCATTACAGGGATAATTGGACGAGAAAGGAGCTACCTTGGAGCCATCGTGGCTCCTTCTACGATTACTGGGAAGACTTTTGGAGTTGTAGTTGAGGATCTACGTTTTTTTTTTTTTTTTTCCTTTTTTTGCACATTGGATCGTCATTTGTTTTCATTGAGTTATGTAATGGAAAACTATGTATCGTTTGCATGATCAAGAATATAACCAAAAAAAAAAGAACAGTTCATCATATTTTCAAGGTAAGTTTTTTTTCTTTCAATCACTTTTTAATTAACGATTTTATCGCAGAGATCACCATCTACAATCCCGTTGTAGTCCCCTGATATATTATGGAAATAAAACCAGAATAAAACATATACATTTTATATATTTTAGCATTGATAATACCAGACCTTGACATTTAAAATACCAGAATAACGCTATGAATATAGGCCAATTACTTAGCAGTCTCGCTGTTGCAGAGATCACCATCTACAATCCCGTTGAAGTCTCCGGATATATTATATCAAAATAAAACCAGAATAAAATATAGTATATATTTCATATACTTTAGTATTGCTAATACCAGACCTTGACATTCAAAATACCAGATGACACCATGAAAATAGGCCTATTACTTAGCAGTCTCGCGGGTTTATGATAGACGAATTATCAGAAAAGTAGAGAAAATTCTTAATGAGATAAATATACTTAACTCTGCCATTATCTTTAATAAGAATTTATAATTTACTTACATTTTTATCTATTTATTTATTAACTTGTCAATTCGTTTTATCTTTTCTAATAGTTAATCTCTTTTTTCTACAATTCTTATTATCTTATGTCACTTTGGACACCATAATATTCCCTAGAAACTTGAATTTCAAGTTAGTGGCTCCTGTGGTAGGATTGTTCCATATAAACAGGTTTCATCTAATAATAATAATAATAATAATAATAATAATAATAATAATAATAATAATAATAATAATAGGTGTTTAATTCTCAAACAATTCCTTATATGAATCTTGACCAGTCGAGGTAATTCAGTGGAAATTATAATAATAATAATAATAATAATAATAATAATAATAATAATAATAATAATAATAATAATAATAATAATAATAATAATAATAATAATAATAATAATAATAATAGAGGTTTAAATCACAAACAATTCCTTACTGGAAACTTGACCATTTGTGGTAATTTAATGGAAATCATAACGCCCTCATAGACATTCACTTGTCTGTCATGGAGGCTAACACACACACACCAACACACACACACACACATACACACACACACTGACGGGACCTCTCCTTGGACATTTTATTTATTATTTCTACTCCCAGTGATTACGGATAATTTACGATGGCCAGGCGAAGTGTCTTTCACTTTCTCTCGAATTACCGGTCATTTAATATTGTTATTTGTCTTGTTATGTTATTAGTTTATATGCCGTTACGTAGACAAGTAAAATAATCAGACTTTTTCTTTTCTCATTTTAAGTGTAGGTTATGTTGAGTCTAGCCACTTAACTGAGGCATATGGTTTAAGTAGAAGACCTACATATTGCGTAAACAGCCGGTCTACAAATGTCTATAAAACGTCTGGTATTGCTCAAACTTAAGATTGCCTTGCCTATCTTCGGGACTGGCTTGGTTAGGCAATTTTGGTTTTAGGATAAAATCGAAAAATTATAGCTACAGGACGCTAAGCGAAAGGCTAAAAGTCTATTGAAAGGTCGCCATCGATGTATATAAATGGTATTCGCCCCAAGTCACTCACTCGAATGTGCATCTATGAAATAGCTAATATTTCTTAATTCAATTGTGACACAAGCAAAGAAAAGTTTGTGTGCTTGTGTGTTTTTTGTGTGTTAGTGAGATCTTTGCATTCTCATATTTTCTTAGTAATTATTTTGGTAAATGTGCTGCTTTAGTGAACATTCACATTAAACTTTAAAGATATGTATGTACTGAGCAGAGCATGAACGTCGAGAAACATAAACAAAATCTCTTTTAAAGGCCCTGAATTGAGGCAGGAATAATAATTTTCATATCAAAATTTAATAAAGAGATTGAGGATAGTAAAAAGCAGTACATAAACGTCCAGTGTTTCATTTCCAAATTTATTTAGTTTGGTCAAAATTCTAAGTAAGTGTACCTCTAAGTCTGCATGTCTTTGGACACAAGAACTGTAATAGTCTACCATTAAAATATTACATTTTCTAACTCCTTACTAACTGTGGCATTTTCTACGTTGCTCTTAAGTATAACTTAAGGGTATCGTGGAAGTAAACATGAACAAGAGAGACATTCTAATGCCTTATAAACCTGCTAGAGAGATCGAAGCCTCTCACGAGCACGATTTTTATTGTTCGAACTTGTTATGTAGCTGCTTAGTAGAACTAAGGTATAGCAGTTCAACAATTATTTTCGCGTGTTTAGGATCGTGTTTGGCTGTAAACTAAGAGCACCAAAGGGCCCTTATCCTCATGAAGTAACGATGACTCTTCTGATCTACAACAATTCTACCTTTACAGGTAAGATAGAGACTTAAGCACTCTATTGTTTGCTGTTTGTAGATATAAATAAGATTGCCCTACAACCCAAGGCACGGGACAGGTAATCGTAGCAGTTTGAAATTAGAAAAATGGTAGTATGTTCTCTCTTAGGCTAAAATGCTTGTTAGGAGATCATACCAGCGATTTGAAAGAATAGAAATTTGACTTGAACCTAAATATTTACATCAATTTGGCTGTAGATTCGTGATTTTAAAAGCAACAGGAGCCATATAAATGTTATTTTTCAATCCAATGGCCTAACTTTGGCTCGGTATGAACATAAATAGGTCTCTCTGATATGTACCTCAAATGCATGAATACTTTTACTTTAAAAAAACTTACGAATACTGAAGGTAGTGCTTTGTTAATTAGGTTTTGTTAATTGTTGTGTTTTTATGAGTTATAAAGAAAATAAAATCAACCTCTACAAAGAAACAAAAAAAACTATTGCTCATACCTCAGTCATTTTAAAATATACAGAACAGATCTTAATCGTTATAGAAGATAGGTCATCTACATTTTCCGAGGTTCAGTATACTAGACATACAGGAAGTTTAGGTAAATAATTAGACATTTCAATTTTACTTAATTTATGTCTGTCTCAACATGTCTTTTAGACATATTTTGATGGTGTTTCGAAGGTACGTGGTAGGTAAACAATTGCAATTTAGAACTTTACTGTATTGAAGTCTGTTCTCATGCATGGCATTAGTATTTGAAGGTACGTACATTTTACATTTTCCAAAAACCTTGTCTTAGTGGGAGAGATTTTTAAAATAAATGAATATATCTCATATTAGAATGCCATTGAGGTATATAGGTGTGAATTCATATATAGAAAGCAACAAGGAAGTCTGAAAGTGCTAACTACTGAATGGGAATGTGCTTCCTAAATTAGTTCTTGTAATTCCCACTTTTACTTTCTTCTTCTTTTGGATGGTAGGGACTTTGACATTATACGTTTTGACATCGAATTCCATCAGCTATTTCTCTCTGTATCCAGGCAAGGCTTCCTGTCATGGAAAAGGAGAAGAATCAAAATTTATTATTATAGTCAAGCTAATGGAATAAAACAGTTTCTGTATTCTATATGTGGGTTGACATTTTAATGACAAACGATTTATTTTCTGAACAATTATCTTCAGTCCGTTAAAGGTAAAAGATATGTCAAGTTTGACTTATTAAGTCATAACTTATTATAGCCTGCCATGGATTTGAAAATGGGAATCTAAGTAAAATAATGGATTAGATCTCTCTCTCTCTCTCTCTCTCTCTCTCTCTCTCTCTCTCTCTCTCTCTCTCTCTCTCTCTCAATATGTAAAAAACCTCCAGCCCACCTGAAATTCGTGAATAGACACCGGGCCAATTCGGGAGGGCACAACGATGCCCAAAAGATACAACTCCCACCAAGGTGTGCTTGTTTCCATCCGCTATTGTTAGCGGACTTCCGCTGTCACCCTGAAAAAAAATATATACTGAAAGAGAAACACTGAAGAGTTAACTATACGCTATGTAATTTAGTTGATTCTTCTTAACACTTATGTTTTCAGTCTCCTTTCCTATGCTCCTATGCCCACAAAAGCACACCCTGTTGACTCTATGTCTGCCAGACTCCAATCCAAAACGTCATTGGTTCAAATCATGGTCATGGAAGGTGCGCTTATATAAAATTGCCTTCATGTGTATTGAATTTCCAAGGTATTGTGAATTCATGTTTATTGGTTATTTGTATTTTGAGGTAAATTTTGCGTAAATAAGTGACAAGATTATCATGTATACGTTGCAATGATGTCCTGATTAGAAGTACTCGAGAGAATTTACACTGACAAGCAAAAGGAAGTTGGCGTATTTATTATAAAATATTTTCAACTGATTATTAGAAACTGATCACAGCAAAGGACTAACAGGAATTTCCTTTCAGAAAATCGTTCATTTATCTGGAATCTCAAATTAAAATTGTGTTCAGGGCGTTCCCGTTTGCCATCCGTAAGTTCAGATTTGTTTTGCGCGTCTGTTCTGTACAAACAGTACTCTAGCTACACCGTATTGTGTTTTAGGATGGATAAACGTACAGTTCTATATTGATTTCATATCATACTGTACTTAAATAGCCGTGAAGAGTACAGAAACCAACTTACAAACAATTCAGCATAACTAAGATGTAGGCAACTCACGAGACATGCGTCTGTGCCTCCTTCAGGAAAACCAGCGCACAGGAGGTCATCGTGTATGAGATTTCCAAAGCCTGTGTTGCGACAGTCCTGGTTCCTCCACACTGGGATGACAGCAGCCTGTGGGGTGGGAATGGGAGATAATTTTGGCCTTGTGGCGTGGGCTAATTGAAAGGCTTTAGTGGGACCTTTTTTATTTTCAAGGCAGAGTTTTAGTTCATGTTAAGCACATAGATAAACATTTAGAGATGGCATCCACTTAAGATGTCACTCTTCTTAAGTAAAAATACGTTAGGTAGAAAAACATTGAAAAAGGACATTAGTCTTGTGCTATATTACTATATAAATTCACATGTGGAGCTAAAGCACAGCCTATATCTACTGTATAAATTCATGTCCTGTCTCAAGAGAAGCAATACTAAACAGGATAAACATGGCGGGATATAAAACAGATAGACCTGAACCATCATCTGTATCTACTCTATGACATTATGTCCTATCTCAAGAGAAGCAATATTAAAAAAATATAACATGACAAAATATATAAAAAAAACACGTAGAGCTAAACCACATCTACATCTATTATATGACTTTATGTCCTATCTATGGAGAAGTAATACTAAAAATCAAAAACACGATGATATGTAAACTACCTTGAGTTTGTTAGCGTAATTCTCAGGGTTAGAATCGACTGACCCCCAACCGGCCACAAGAGCATCGGTGCCTGCGTAATCAGGGGCATTTTCAGAAGGCAAGCACGCTGGTCTAATCTGAAATGGCAATACTTTTACATTTCAGTTGCTGCTCTGTTATTTGTCGTTAGGGAAACAAACTAGACTGCAAACTATCATTAAACTTGGAATTGTTTATTGAATCTTGTGATCTGTAAGAAAATAACCTTGCTCTAAGTTTCTTTTGATGCTCTGTTGTTTGAGATCAGGTAGAAATTTCAGATTGAAAACTATCATAAAACTTGGAATTGTTTATATGATTCATGTGATATGTAAGAAAATGAGCGTGTATTTCTGTTTTGGAAAATTATTATAGAAATAGTAAATGTCTTTTGGTGTCGGATTCTTAAGTAATGCTTGCAGTCTTATTGGAATATGAGAGCATATATGCTTAAAATAGAAATTTGGAAAGCAACATACATAAAAACCACGTGGCATTCCAGTCACATTCACATGATACATAGTACGTGCATCTATCGTTATATAATAAATACAACTTAATAATAATGCCTAAATTATGGCCGAATTGTTCCGAGTTTTCTCAAGTGACTTCAATTACGTTTGCTTACTAGAGAGTGATCCAGAGGCATCGGATAGTCAAATGTCACCACAGCCAGGTCACCCACGTTGACCCTATCTGGTCTGAAAGGAAAATAAAGTAAAAATGGGGCATCTGCACTTAACAGGATGTCTTGTGCATTACCATTTAAACAAAATAAAAAAAACAAGTAAAAAATGGACCGAAGAAATCGATCGAGTTTTCTGTACAGCGTATAATCAAGGCCACCGAAAATAGATCTATCTTTTGGTGGTCTTGGTATAATGCTGTTTGAGCCTATATCGTTGCCAGACGCACGATTATGGCTATCTTTAGTCTTAAATAAAATATAAACTACTGACGCCAGCAGGCTGCAATTTAGTATGTTTGATGACTGGAGGGTGGATGATCAACATACCAATTTGCAGCCTCTAACCTTAGTAGTTTTTAAGATCTGAAGGTGGGCAGGAAAAGCAAACTAAAAGGACTAAACTAATGCTGATTCAAACTGACGAATTAATTGATTGAATTCTCACCTGTGTTTTGGATGAAAGGCGATTTTCTTGATCCTTCTGATCGTCCGAGGGGTGTCTGTCAAATCTTTGATCTTGTGTTCGGCCAGAACGGCAATCAGCTTTGACCTCTTCTTCCTGACGTCAAAATTAATAGCAATTTGAAGAATTTACAGGTAAATTACTAAGTAATTTAAATCCGGCATTAAGATACAAAGGGGAACAAAGGAAAGTGTTAAAAAAATGCCAACGGCATTTTACTGTGATTTCACGATTTTCTGAGTCGCCTAGAAAACATTTTGTTACTTATATGATGTGAAAACTTCAGTGTATTTATACCTCATTGGTACCAACTGTAACAAAGGCCCATGCGGCATATGCATTAAGAAACACTGAAATACAACGTAGCTTGTTTATCCCACCATAACATAATGATAAAACTACTCTTAGCTGACCAAGATAAACCAGACCTCAGGAGATGTTAGTAAACCATCCAAGAGTGCTAAGACTAGACGTAGCTTACACCTCAAGAATTATGGTGTACTAAGCTCTTCTTACTTCATAAGCGTTGCTACAGGATCTCTGCCCATTTGCCCAGGGAAACCAGACCGCAGGAGAGCTTGCTAAGCCGTCACATAGCAATAAGATTAGACGCATTTTATGCCTCAAAAGCTACAGCATTACGTTCATTTTAATTCATAAACATTGCTACAGGACCACTGTTTATTTTCCCAGAGAAACCAGACCGCAGGAGACCTTGGTAAGCCGTCAAATAGCAATAAGATTAGACGCATTTTATACCTCAAGAATGGTGGCACTACGCTCATGTTACTTCATAAACATTGCTACAGGACCACTGCTTATTTTTCCAGAGAAACCAGACCTCGGGAGAGCTTCGTAAACCATAACATAGCAATAAGAAAAATCAACTTTCACCTCCAGAATTACGGTATCAAGCTCATTTTGCTTCATGGACACTGCTACAGGACCACGTCCCATTGGCCCAGAGAAACAGATACCAGGAAAGCTTACCCATCCAAGCAGTGAGCAGCAGTCAAAGCGTGGCTGTCAGTGAGTAAGGTGAGAGAGCAGAAGGGCCTCTTCATGCCATTGAAGGTGATGGCTCCTACCCAGGGGTACTGTCCAGGACTTGTTGTGGTGCCTCCGACGATTCTGGTGACTGGTGGGTTTTCAGCGCCGCAGCCTTGGAGTACAATGTGAAGAAGAAGAAGAGGAAGCGAAGAGTCAATTGAGTATTTATGCAATAGCATGCAGTTAGCAATATGATATCAAAGTAAGAAGAAGGAGGACTAGGTTCATATCCTAGAGAGAGAGAGAGAGAGAGAGAGAGAGAGCTACGAAAGGTTAAGAACTAATAATCGAAATGATAGAAAGTAAGGGGACGCCTTTGGATAGTATCTAATGATTTTATTCAATCGCGGCAAAATTCGAGATACCAAGAGCCAGTTTGAAATCAACTTTAATTTCTCATGAATGACAATTGTAAAATACTGAAGCCAACGAGTATCTCAAAATTCTCCAAGACTCTGAGGGTGTTGCTTCTGATAAATGGTGGTGTCTGTGAGAATATTTGATGCTATGATCAAGAATAAAATAAAATATCAGTGTTTTCCATACTGTGTGTTTATTTCGGGTACGAACTGGTGTAATAAGAATTAGCATAGCTTATAGTATCTCAAATTTCAGTTATTTTGAATAAATAGCATCAGGGATTTAACAAAACCAAACGCTCTGAAATATATGTGCAAGATGTTTGGTTTGAAAATTGAATAATATAGTATATACACATTGATATATGAATATCTGTTTTTTGTTTATTTATAAAAAACATACCTAAATGCACCATTTGGGTAACTATGCTGAATTTGTTTTGTGACCATTTCGGAATTATAATAATAATAATAATAATAATAATAATAATAATAATAATAATAATAATAATAATAATAATAATAATAATAATAATAATAATGAAAACATTTGAATGTTTATGAAAGTTTAAGTGGTTTTAACAAATCAGGAGTACTTACTGCAGTTGGCTGAGACGCTTGTTGGCACTGTAAAAATAAAAGAACAATTAAAAAGGATATGATTTTCACCACTTATTGAGAGAGAGAGAGAGAGAGAGAGAGAGAGAGAGAGAGAGAGAGAGAGAGAGACTAATAATACAAAATTTATTAAAGTGATACCTGACCTGCTTTTAAACTGAATATCACAAGAAGAGCGACCGTTCTGGAAAATGCGCTATTCTCATGTATACACCACAAGTAAAATATTAGTTTTCTAAGTAACAAGAAAGGTTAACGTATGATATGAGCTGTTCTTGACCAATTTGTAAGTTTCATACCTTTCTAAGTGAAAGCACAAGTGCAACATTCGTTTTCAAAGTGAAAGTGATACGAAAGCTTTACTTTACAAATAAGTGTTATACCTCTCTAGTGAACAAGCACAGCACTTGTTTTCTAAGTAAAAGTAATACAAATCCTGTCGATTGATTTGAGCTATTGACAGCCACCTTTACAAACTGCTATCTTATTCATTGTCTACTTACTTACTAAGTAAATGTCGCAAGTGAAACGGTTGACGTTCCCTGACGAAGGTCTGTTAGTGAAGGTTACTTGGCTAGAACTACGGTCGATAACCATACGGCTCTTCCGCCCACAGAAACTGTTGAGAGTGAAAAGGTGTGATGCAGGAGAGAATTCTATATAAACAGAGATGCTTTTAGATTGATTGATTTATGAAATTAGGCCGCCAAGCCCCGGAATGGGCACTTTCTGACACTCAGGAATTAAGACAGCGAAAAGAGGGAGTTGGAGTATTGGACAAGATAAAGAGGTCCAGAATATCAATAAAAGGAGAAAATCGCATAGTTGCAATAACAAGTTATAGTTCGGTGTTTAGACAGCAAAACTGAAGAAAGGAAACTGGAAGGATGGCAAAGTAAAAAGCTAAAAGTGTGTGAAACTAGGGAACGAAGGGACGTTGTAAATACCTTTCAATAATGCCCACAGTGCACCTCTTGCGGTGCACCGACAGCACTGCTACCCTATAGGGCAGAGGTTCTTAACCTTTTGCTGAATCCAGACCCCCAGTGAATTACCCAATATGGTTCCATACCTCCTTTGCTTAAGACCACCTACGTCCTAATGATTGACAATATAGCTTAATATACTAGTTTAATACATACTTTGCATATGAATAGCTAGGAATAGAACATACAAGAAAATCAAAAGCCTTCATAGTTTTATATAGTTATATAGTTTTATATAGTTTTATATACAAGTACCTAGAGGGGTGATATTTTTTGTCTCTCGACTTAAATGAACTTTGAAGGAATGGCCAAAATATTATTTTATTTACAAAATTTGTTTCTATCCCAATTACTCTTCCAGCGATGGATCTTTAAAAGTGAAATATAAAATTTTACAATTTTCCTCTCATACTTTTTAACCTTAAATATAAAAGGTCTGATTATTTCGATGACTTTAAATTTAAGGTTCTCATGGCTCTAACAAAAATAGCATGCTTTAAATCCTTATATCACAAAACAATTATCTTTTTTTCCTCTTTGTAAATCAAACAGTGACATATTTTATATCTTACAAAACAATTCAATTCCAGTTTGTGTTCCTCTTTGTATTTCATATGTAAATCAAACCGTTTATTTTCTTTTACATATACTGACCTCACTGTACTGGAACCAGGGGAGGCCACGTCTAAAGACGACGATTTACATTTCTTGGAAGAAGGTACAACGAATTTCAAACAGGTAGCTTTCACCTTCGCGTTCTTTGGACCCTAACATAAATTTAAGGAAGACGTGTGAATTACAGGAAGCACAATGCACTTCAGAAGAGGTGAGAAACATTTTAGTACAAGTTAAGAAATATTATTTTCTAAAACAACAACATCAAAATGGCTCATGGCCTGTGGAATTCAAAATGAAAATCCTTTGCATGATTCGTTTTGCCTTAAAAAAAACGTACAGTAAAAGTTCAATATAAAATTCTCTGGTGATATATCTCATGAAAACAGTGTTGCATAAGTGTTATAGGATTCAACTTAAGATATCTGAATATTGTTTGAGAATATTAGTACATCTCTGTCTTGGAATTACAGCAAAAATGAATTACTTGCAGCGTTATAAAACAAATTTCATTTCTTAATTTATTTAGTTTTACATTATAGTACTAATAAAAACAAATGACAAATGTTTGGTGCTCATTTTACAATACATTCCCATTTTGCGATATTTTTCCTGAAGAGTCCAAGATAAAACTTTTTGGAAAGGAATTTGATAATAATCTACTAGGAAATTTAATAATTAGTAATATTATCTTATGAACGTTTGTACAACAGATTGCTTGAAGATTTTAAAAATTTTTCCTAATACTGTTTTACGTAGAATCATAAAGCCATCTTTGACAGATACCTTAGTTACTGTGATAATTGGAAAGTTATAACACAGACTTGATGACAACCTAGTGTAATATTTACCAATAAAGGAAATACATTATTACTTTACTTAAGCTTATGACAGTATCACCAAGAACAATTTTGCCTTAGATTATGATAGCATATTGCACAATAGGCTTGATTAAACTAAATTTAAACGTCACATCCTTTTAGAACTCTTGGCAATGTACGCATTACTTGAACATTCAAAATATAGCCTTTATTACAGATTATAATGTAATACCTGAAAATAGAATAAAAATTGCTTTGTCATAACCAGCTATAATGCTTTACAGACCCACCCTCCGCCAGAAGATTTTGTCATGTATCGCCATGAAAGTCCCCCAAAACATGTCTTTGTTAAGTCTTTTATTCTTTCTGTATTTCCCTTTACTTCTTCTTGCTCCTTCTTCCTAATGAACACCACTATACTCTTTGGAAGCTTGAATTTCAAGTCAGTGGCCCCTGTGGTATGCTTGTTCCATATGAACAGGTTTCATCTACTAAATATAATAATAATAATGTATTCAATGTAAATTCTAGAATCAGCCTTCGACTGAAGCTTTGATAATGTATTACCTGGAAGTTCCAGACACATTGTTTGTGAGATCCTTTTATAGTGAGGATCTGCCCAACGTCAATTTGATGGTCTCCGCATTCGACCAGTCCTGTAGATGAATATAATTTGACGATTCATCTTCTTCTGCTAACGAACCAATTACTTAGACACGAATAAATGAATATTTGAATTTGGAAGTACAGTAATACTTAGCAAATATACAGAAATAATATATTAAGCATCTCATATATTCATTCAGCTAAGTAAATCCGAGCTGGTTTATCAAGCATGTAGATATTTCACCAACAAAAAAAATTATTTAGCTTAGTAAACATAAATTGAATTTACAAACATGCAAATATTTACAAAAGCACAAAGATTTCACAAACAAATAAATGCAGTTAACCAGTACAACCGCATCTATCGCTTTTTTTATTACAAATCCAATGAATTATTTGATAATTAGAGATGTCATCCAACATACATGAATTTTTTTTACTCACTTGTGACAGAGTCTGCAGAGACCTGGAAGAAGAAGGAAAAAAACACACATTAAATATAATTTCCTAGTTTGGATTACGTAATACTAAAGATATTTATTTTTGTAGTGAGACTTAATAATTTGTGATTTGAATTGAATTGGTTCAGCGATACGTTAGCCTACGTAATTCATTTATATTTTCAGTTTCCTACTTGTAGCCAAACTATAATCAACACTCTTTCATATATAAGACTAAATAAATTAAAATTTGAATGAAACTAGTTCAGTGACACTACACTCATTCTTCATAAGCATGCAAGGTTTCTCAAAAGCAATAGAAAAACATTTACATAAATATAATTATACACCACATTATATATATATATATATATATTCATATAGTATAATATATATTAACTATATATATAGAGTAAAAATTTAATAGAATATAAGTATACACAATTATATACATATATAATATCTAGACTATATATATAGTATATAGAACTATATCTATATATATATATATATATATCTATATATATATATATATATATATTATATAATGTGTGTGTATATGTATATGCCTATAGATATATAATACACAATTATATATTATATCTATAGATATATATATATATATATATATAATATAAATATATCTATATATATATATATATATATTTTATATAGGTATGATTTATGTATATATATATATATTATATATAGCATATATATATTATAGTATATATATGTAATTATATGTGTGTGTGTCGTATCATTATGTATATATATAACATATATATATCTATATACTATATTTATATATATATAATATATATATTATATATAATATATGTGTATATATACTATATATATTATATATATATATATAATATATATAGTATATATGCGATTTTTAATCAATGACTCTCCATTTCCTTAATAAAAAATAAAGGAAAGTAAGGTACCAAAGACGTTAACTGCTTTGATTAAAATAGTTTGCATAGTGGCAAACTGACTGACCTGAAAATCATGCTAGCATGGAAACTGACCCTTGGCAAAACGGAGAGGAGGAGAAATCCGAACCAATGGCCAGGTGGGAGAGTAATCATCGCTCCGGGTGTCTTCCTGCTTCGAAAGAAAATGTATAAACATTTAGTGAGAGCTAGGAGGAATTTGTATTACTTTTCTCTCCCTTAATCTCTCTCTCTCTCTTTATCTCTCTCTCTCCCTCAATCTTTCTGTCTCTCTCTCCATCTTTCTCTATATCTTTCTGTCTCTCTTTCCCTTTTTCTCTCCCTCTCTCTCTCTCTCTCCCTCTCTCTCTCTCTCTCTTTCTCTCTCTCTCTCTATCTTTCTTCCTCTTTCTCTCCCTCTATCTCTCCCCCTTCTCTCTCTCTCCCTCTTTCTCTCCCTCAATCTCTCCCTCTTACTCTCCCTGTTTCTTTCTCTCCCTCAATCTCTCTATCTCTCAACCTGTCTCTCCCTCAACCTATCTCTCTCTCTCTCTCTCTCTCTCTCTCTCTCTCTCTCTCTCTCTCTCTCTCTCTCCCTTAATCTCGAGCTCGCTTCAGAATTGCTCTTAATATCCTAATATTTTAGGTTTTCTTACTAAATGGATTCTAACTAAACGTCATCGTAGTTTTTATTATTTCTGCATTCTTTGCTAAATCTCTACTTTGCGTCATTTTGGCAAAATATGTTTACTAATACATTTTTTTATGTATTTGCTCTTCCATATGACTGCAGTTGATATCACCATATTTACTGTTATCTTTTACAAAAATAGTAAGCCTTCATTTATCACAATAAGCTCCCTTCTAAGTCAAGTAATTCTTTGAGTGCGCGCGCACAAGACAGAGAGAGAGAGAGAGAGAGAGAGAGAGAGAGAGAGAGAGAGAGAGAGAGAGAGACTCAAGTCTGGATATACAAGAGTCCTAAAACAAGTTTATAGTAAAAAAAAAAGCCTTTGGTATAATCACTCATTGCCTCCGCCAAGGAAGTATCACTTTTTGTCTGTTCTATCAGTTTATCTCTATGTCTACTTGTGTATCTGTCTTCTAGTACGTTTACAGAACAAAAAACGCACGATTTTCCATGAAATCTTGTCACAACATTTGATTAGGTCTGGCCTGTATGCCATCCTGCAAATTCCGCCGGCACTTACAGCGCATGCGCCTTACCAGCAGTTCCATGTTTGAAAAAGAAACCCACAAAATCACTTTGTAACTTGTTTACTTCTAAGTATGTACATTTAGTTTTACTCCACACTCGAGTACTTTCAGGCCCTGTCTGTGGCCCATTTTCAGGAGATGTATGGGATGTTAGCCTGGGTCAAGGCCCAGCACTCTTCTGGAACTTCTTCTCGTTGAGCTGTCATTTATGTGATGGCTGTTCTGGTTTTCTTGAGAGTTGCCAATCCCCTCTTGTCGCTCTGATATCCTGAGCTGATGGTCAATGGGATTAACCCTTGTGGTAAGGGTGTGGTCACCAAAAGTCTGTTGGGCAGGAAACCTAATCTCCAGGTCAACAGGGTCAATCATAGCTTCTTTTAATCTTCAAAGCTTCGGCTTATGGATCTTCTGAGGTAAAACCTTTGTTTCCTTCAATTACTTTAATCTCTCTGATAAGTGCACCTTCTACTACCCTCCTGTGACTAATTTTGTTGCTTTTTGTATATAAGCCTACTGTTTTTGAAATCCATCCTATCGTCATTTTCCCAACAATGCCTAGCTATAGCACTCCCCTGAGAGTTAAGCTGTACTGTCCTTCTATGTTCTTGGACTCTAGTCCTTATTCCCCCCTACCTGATTCCCCCACATATCTGTCTCCACACCCTAACTTAAAACTGCAAGGATGGTGGAGATATGTGGATGATATTTTTGCTATTCTGCAAGGTGATGAAAATAAAATAGAAACTTTTCTAGATGAACTCAATAAGTTTGATAACAATATCCAGTTCACTTTAGAGAAAAGTAACAATAATAAACTGCCCTTTTTAGACATACTCATAGAAAGAAAAGAAACAGGATATGAATTCAGCACATACAGAATACCCACCCATACAAAACTCATATATTCATTTCTTCTCTTTTCACAGTCATGATATAAAAATAGGGGTTCTAACAGGTTTATTTCTTAGGGCAATGAGAACGTGTGACCCTTGCAAGATAGAACAAGAAATAAACTACATCGATAAAAGCTTCGATGCATTAGCATGCCCGGAATGGTTCAGAAAAAGAGCACTCAACAAAGCTAGAAAAATTTTTTACAGAGCGAATGTAGAGAGTACATGGAATAAAGAAAACAAGAAAATAGTTGCCCTCCCTTTTATGCCTTAAATGAAACAAATCACTTCAAAAATGAAAGAAAGTAAATATAAATTTGTATATACCTTTGATAATACCGTAAAAAACAAAGTATGTAAAAATAAATTGGAAGGAGAAGACAGTAATACAGATGATGTAGCGGGGGTATACATAATCAATTGCAACAATTGTGGAGACAGATATGTGGGGGAATCAGGTAGGGGAATAAGGACTAGAGTCCAAGAACATAGAAGGGCAGTACAGCTTAACTCTCAGGGGAGTGCTATAGCTAGGCATTGTTGGGAAAATGACGATAGGATGGATTTCAAAAACAGTAGGCTTATATACAAAAAGCAACAAAATTAGTCACAGGAGGGTAGTAGAAGGTGCACTTATCAGAGAGATTAAAGTAATTGAAGGAAACAAAGGCTTTACCTCAGAAGATCCCATAAGCCGAGCTTTGATATTAAAAGAAGCTATGATTGACCCTGTTGACCTGGAGATTAGGTTTCCTGCCCAACAGACTTTTGGTGACCACACCCTTACCACAAGGGTTAATCCCATTGACCATCAGCTCAGGATATCAGAGCGACAAGAGGGGATTGGCAACTCTCAAGAAAACCAGAACAGCCATCACATAAATGACAGCTCAACGAGAAGAAGTTCCAGAAGAGTGCTGGGCCTTGACCCAGGCTAACATCCCATACATCTCCTGAAAATGGGCCACAGACAGGGCCTGAAAGTACTCGAGTGTGGAGTAAAACTAAATGTACATACTTAGAAGTAAACAAGTTACAAAGTGATTTTTTGGGTTTCTTTTTCAATCTTCAGAAGAAAACTGAAAGAAGTTTTTGTTTAGCTCCATGTTTGTTTACCTCATCATTCCAGATCAAATGAAGCTGGAACGCTCAGCGAAGTTCAGCTCACTAGACGAGTTTAGCTCAGCAATTCAAGGCTACGAGGGTGCAAATTTTGTGAAGCGTTGAAAATAGAGGTTATATAAAGCTTGGCTCTATACAGAAGTTACTTGAAGGATCTTCGCCTTCTGTGAAATAGATTTACTTGGAAACATGGTGCCAAGAATCTGAAATCTAGAGGTACTGCAACTTGACCAAACCAAAAGCAAGTCGTTATTCAATTTACTTTCATTTGAATTCTAAATTTTTATATGTTTTTATTATATTCGTTGTGGAATGTCTATACATTATGCTTTCATTTGAAGTCTAGGTTTTTATATACGTTTTATTATGTTCAGTGTTGAATGGCTTGTAGCAAGGGTAATATAGGCTGGCAACAGATTGTACTCCTGGTGGCAATTGCTCATTTAACTATAAAGACTATGAAATGAAATATATTTAGAGATAGCGTTAACAGCCCAATTTATCAAACTATTTATTTATAAGTGAAGTCTCATGTGCATTGCGTATAGAAATAAATTCTTTGGTTACATAAACACACCGGCCATTAGTAAGATAACATTCCTGTTTGGTTACGTCACATCAGATTCTCCCTAAGGTTGATTATAGTACTGCCTCCATTATGCCCAAGTGACTAATGAGGCATCACAAATTTACATATATGACGCCATGTTCAGAAATGAGCCCGCCGCATTAGGTAACGCTAAAGTATAATTGTGCGACAATGTAGAAACCGTATTATTTTTGAGTTATAGGACAGTATTGGCAGTAGGTATGTCTGTTATATATATATATATATATATATATATATATATATATATATATATATATATATATATATCTATATATATATATATATATATATACGTACACTTGTTGGAAAGTCTTTGTTTATTTGACATAGTAATACACTTTACCATATGATTGTGGATTTTTGACAATAACAGCAACAACAGCAACAGCAGCAATAATAATAATAATTTAATAATGATAATAATTTCAAACCCGTCTCACCCTGTAAATTGAGATCCATTTCATCATTAACCTTTCTCTCTGCACGGAATTCCTTGAATAAAAGCTTCATATTTACTCTCAAGCACTTGGTCCCCTTCTCACGTTTTCTAAAATATTATTAAGGGTCTTCTTTATGTCTCTATCCTACTCTTGACTAACATGTCCTTCCTCGTGTTTTTTCTGTGCACGATCTGCCTTCTGTCTTGCAGTTGCAACCAATATATACACACATATATATAAATATATATAATTATGTATACATATGTGTATTATATGTATACAATTCTATATATATATATATATATATATATATATATATATATATATATATATATATATTAAAACAGGATTTTAGTAAACGCGGAGAGAGAGAGAGAGAGAGAGAGAGAGAGAGAGAGAGAGAGAGAGAGAGAGAGAGCAGAAATGACCTGAACAAAGATTTATTTTAATTTCGCTTATGATACATAATTAAAAT
>NC_061110.1:7808327-7818327 GCF_015104395.2 Macrobrachium nipponense | reverse complement strand
GAAGTACAATTGAAGAGAAAGGTCTCAGGTACAAAACAACATCAAGAATACCAGATGGTTAATTGTCAAAAGGGTAAAAATTAAAAGAGATAATCCAGGATTATCGGATATCACACGGTCACAAACCTAAACAGATTTGACCCTAGCCGAAATTACAAAGTATCTTTGCAGTCCAAAACATGTAAAAACTGAATATATTAATTTTGTTGCTTATATTTATCTACAACTTTTTTCATTATGACGGCATCAAGTTTAAATAAACCAAGACTTAAATTTAGAGCATTTCTATTATTTGACTTGATGAAACAAGATTCAATGATATTCCTTTTAACTGTGTCATTACATGGGATTAAGGCTCTTGCTTGACTCCAGTTAATAGGATGGTCTAAATCTCTCATATGTACGAATAATGGATTTGATATTTGCCCAGTTCTCACAGATTACTGATGCTGTTTGAGACGTTGTGAAAGAGATTTACGGTCTGTCCGTAATAGACTTTATCACACTTTTTGCAAGGAATTTCATATATGCAGCCTGGAAGATCTTTAGGAGAATTTTTGATTACTAAACTCTTGACATTAAAATTACTGAAAACAACATTTATGTTAAAAAGCTTTAAAATTCTAGGAATATCTAAAAACCTTTCATCATAGGGTAATTTAAGAATGTTATTCTTACTAAATTCAATTGAATAGTTTTAAATTTGAATTTTGATTTTAATATTATATATATATATATATATATATATATATATATATATATATATATATATATATATATATATATGTATATACATATATACAATTAAATTTCCAACTTCAGCTCATTAGAGTAATCCGCAAAACTTTCCAGCCAACACTGAAATAGTCCACATAAAATAAAATCTGAACAACTAACTTTTTTTCAGGTATTAAGATCTTCTTTTAAGATTTCAGTTTCAATTTTCAGTTAAAAATGAATATGATCATACACCCACACATCCAGAGGGCGATCACCCACACATTCCACATATATCATGAAATCGTTGAATAATTCGACGCATATCACCCTCAAAATTACTTTGATAATTACGCAGAATCAACTTACCTTCCAGTTATATTGCTGTTTGTTGATATCATATCATGAGCATTTAACCCTGCATTTTATGATACTGACTTGTAACATGAATAATATCTTAGTAAAATTGACGAGAGAGAGAGAGAGAGAGAGAGAGAGAGAGAGAGAGAGAGAGAGAGAGAGAGAGAGAGAGAATTGTCTTTACTTCATTATGCATAAACAACTTATATGCCATAAAAGAACAAATACAGTATGTCTTATTGTCGAACACAAATACTACTTGTAGATATAAGTGATCATACAAGAATGCGTGTGATCGTATTAAGATCTATATCAATATTTTCCTTTTTATATTTGCTTTATCATGAGAAATAACTGTTACCCCATTAAATACTTCCTGTTAAAATCTACATATTAATCACTTTAAATAAATAACTTCAATAAGTAACTAACTTCATTAAAAATTGTCCGATAAGTACGTGAGGTTTTGGTAGGGCCTACCTCCCATCGTAATGAATTCATTTCAAATTAGGCTCAGTTCCAAACAGCTGGTCATGTTGTCGGCCTCGTATTCATTTATTCATTGGATTACGATTTAACGACCCAATACCGGAATAACATAGATACTGTGATTCCGTCCTACATACGAAAGCTATTTCACCTGACGTTCCTTGTCTCGTATCTTTACAGTTCGCATATTGATTTTTAGTTTTCTGTACTTGAAAACTATTGCGCAGACTTCGTCTGCCCGTCCGCACTTTTTCTGTCCGCCCTCAGATGTTATAATTTACTGAGGCTAGAGAGCTGAAAATTGGTATGTTGATCATCCACCCTCCAATCATCAAACATACCAAATTGCAGCCCTCAAGCCTCAGTAGTTTTTGTTTTATATAAGGTTAAAGTTAGCCGTAATCGTGCATCTGGCAACACTATAGGGCAGGCCCTCACCTGGACGTAGCTGAAAGCTTCATGAGCCACGGCTCACACAGCAGCCAGTATGCACTGCACAGAAAACTCGATTGCGCCGAATAAACTTATCATATATTAGTATTACTCAACGGTAGCACGCACTGCTGTATAGCTCTCTGCGTTTGAATTTAACATTATAATCTTCAGAATATGAACCCTATTGATATGGAACAAGCCCACCATAGGGGCCACTGACTTTTTACATTCTCTTACTACCTAGTCATTGGGCCCTGTGGCCGCTTGTTCCATTTGAATAGGGTTCTTCATTTTCTGAATAATAATAATAATTATTATAAAGTCCAGTGTGGAGTGTTCGTAGTTACAGAAATCAGCATTTTTTGCAGTATCTTCTAGAACAGTTCACCAGCTATATTGTTTCATTTATTCTTCTTAACCAGTTTGGTATGGCGTGTTCGTGATTACTGAAATCAGCAACTGTACTGAAACAGATACAGTTGTGTTTCATTCATTATCGTTATTAAAATATGTCTAATGCAGGGAAACTTCATTTTCTAATCACTTTTAATGAGTTATTGTGTATCTAATGTGCTTCAATTTTTTCAGCCATTCTTCTGGAAATAATTCCTTAAAGAATTCTCTCTTGGTTTTTCTTTGATTATAAGCCAACAGATACGAATTTCCCTTAAAATCTACAATGGATTCAAGGCAATAAGCTCCTCTCTGCAGTTGTAGTTGAGTTAATGCGTTTTGGGGAACTCAGTGGTAGACGTATTGAGTGATATTTTACTGTGAAATTTTTGTCTATGCACTCAGTATCAGCACAAGGAAGATCCCCCCTTCAGGTGCCCAAAGTTTACCCACGCGTAAGCGTAGTGTGTGCCACGTATAAACTCCAGAAACCGTAAGACAATCTAGTTTCTCTCGACATCATTCCAGGAAAAGCGGAAATGTGTAAACACAATCGTCAGCTCTTGGTTCACACCACCAAACTTTCACAAAGATCTTTCTCCATCTCATAAGGTTTATGAAACAACGAGTAGTACCAAAATAATTAACATAATTAATGAGCAACATTCTTTGTTTTTTTTTACCAGATGAAAGTATGTACAAAACATATATATGTAAACAAAATCTCTGACATAAAAGTTGAATGAATTCGTGAAGAGGAAAGATGAAAGGAAACTTTTGATGCTTTTTCTCCATTTCTCTTGTTATTCAAGATCAGCGTCCTGTTGGGGGAAGAGCAGAAGAAGAGTTGATCACAAAAATTCATTCTAGTTAATTTCACTAAAACTTGAACACTTTTCCTGTTAATTTTAAATCAGTGCAACGCCGGATTGTGACTGAAAGTTTGAAGCTTTCCAAATCTAATTATAGATAAGATAATGAGATGCATATTATATTTATTATTAATTTTTATAATGACTGCATTGATACGAATTTCAGCTCTTTGCATATAATTTTGAATAATCGAATGATTAAGCGGTTTATAAGATTTTTAGCTAACTAGTTTAGATAGCATTATTCGTTAGCAAAACCCATCTGTTGGCTAATATATAAATACACATTATTGAGGCAATTCTATGGAAATATAAGATGAATTTTCAGTAAACGAAAACGAAAAAAAGCAACAATAACACAGACAAAAACATTTCTTAGAGAAACTGGCATAAAATGGCAAATGGGAATGAGAAAATGAGCATTTGAGTTTTCTCTGTGACAGCAACCAAACCGAAATCGTAAAAGTTAAAAGTTTTAGATATTCTAAAAGAACTTTTAGACTTAGTTTGATGAATCTGATAGAATCTCTTTACATAAACCTGCTTTTAATAACATCAAAGTTTACCTTGAGTCAAAGGCTATTTGTACAGAGTACGGTTAAGGTGTAGCATGCATGAATAAAGCAATATCACCAATTCCTTTTACGTTAGTGCTTGACATAATTTTTCCTTATGTAGCAATGACCACTCTCTCTCTCTCTATCTCTCTGAGTTGTTCGGTATTTATTTTTGTATAAAATTCATATGACCAATTACTATCTTACTGTCGGACAACAGAGAGAGAGAGAGAGAGAGAGAGAGAGAGAGAGAGAGAGTTTTCATATTTATGCTTTAGAGATCATTATATATATATATATATATATATATATATATATATATATATATATATATATATAAATATATATATATATATATATATATATATATATATATATATATATATATATATGTATACACACACACACACACACACATATATATATATATATATATATATATATATATATATATGAATATATATATATACACATATACACTAAGACCCTACATCCCTTTCCTTTTCCAGGCCATCAAAACCAGTCGAAATGACCAACTCACCATCGAAAATGTTGTTGAAAGGAGTCAGCATGAAATCCATGATGCCACTGACAGCGTTCATTCCGCTGTCCACCACGCCAGTTGTGAATCTGCAGAACAAAAACAGGAGTCAGTCACCTCTACAGAGAAGGACTCATAAGGAGATAATGAGGTAATTCTGTTTATGTCTTCTTTATAATGACGAGAAAGGCGGCGGAAGTTCTGGAAAGTCAGGGAGTTTAATAAGTGTAATCACTTGTTTAATCTTCTTCGGACAATTTCTAAATGTTAATGTACGTTTCGGTTTCCTTGCTACTTGATTTAATATATTCTGCTGTCGTTATTAGGTGATATTCTCTATAATTATCATTACGTTGATCTGTCTTCTTATATTTTTCTAAATGTTAATGTTCGGTTTAATATCTGCTGCTGTTGTTAATAAGTGACATTTTCTACGATTATTATTATGCTTTAAGAACGTCTTGCTTTCTATGTTACTTAATTGGACACTTCCTGTTATTATTATTTGACATTTTTTATGACTGTTATTATACTTTAGTAATACAGTAGTTCTGATTAGCACCTTTTCCCTCAGCAATATATGAAATCGTCACTCTATGCACAAATAATTATCATTTTCACTTTCATACTTTTGTGATTATAACACAAGACTGACAGGAATGCATTCATGATAAGGAAAATCTATTTCTCTGCCCCGTGGAATCTTATCTGAAGTTATATTTTGTTATATTTTTTCTTTATGTCACAAGACTCTCAGAAATATTAACATGATTAGGGCAAATATGTGCTCTGCCTTGTGGAATTTTGTATGTATTACGAGACTTTCAGAAATGTCAACATGATGGAGAAAAACATATTTTCAGCGCTATGGAGTCAGGTAAACACCTGAAAGGGTGTGGAATGCATATTTCTCAAATTTTGTTCCTCTCTGCTCACTACCAAACTCGTTCAAAATTCTGCTTCACTGTGGCCTAATCTTGCTATTAAATATCTATGTTATGTAGAGACTATCTCTTTTATATGCTCTTATTATGACCTTTCTCATAAATCCCCAATTATGTGATTGCATATTAACTTTCTTATGCCTTTCTTTGGTCTAATTTGAAAACTACCCGAGTGCACGATACCAGTCTGATAATTATTGGTTAAGGAGTTTTTTTCATTTAACCTGGAGTTTTTGCTTTATTTCACGGAAGCTGGTTTATTGTTTTCTATTTATTGTTTCTTACCATGACAACTGACGAGAGGAACGCTCTGTTAGGAGATGGCAAGCTGCTTGCAAGAGAGATTTAGAGACTGACTGCGGTACATATCTGATGGAAGTTCTCTGAGGATAACTTGGAAGGCTACAGATAAAAATTGTTTGAAATACTATCCCCATACTCTGAACCATTATCATAAAGAGTGGAATATTTTCAGTCATCATAGAGAATATTAGGCATTAAATTGACAAGAAAAGCATTAGCGTAGATGATTTAAACCATTCTGTCAAATGCTATTATTTCGAGACGAGTCTGAAATATGCCATTCTCAGAACATTCGTAAAATTTCCACTGCCCTTGCTGAGAGTTTAATGCATATCTTGTATGTTAGATCAGTTATGTTTGATATATAACTTATAACCATTAACATGCAGGCTTGAAGTCCAGAATATTAAGACGTTTCCCAACCATACGTATCAGTGGAAAACGAGGACATTTGTGCCTTGTGTGCCAATAAAGTTTCATGCTCCAATAAAGTTTCATGCTCCACCTTGGTCCTAACTACCTGTTCACGCTCTACCTGTCCGAAGCTATAGTAAGTAAAGCAGCAGCCTTTCCATTCCCTGCCAGTCACACCCCTACAAGAAAAACAGTGAAATTCGCCAACCCCGGGGCCATTCCCACAGAGGCGTTAACGCTTTTCCCCTCCGGAGGAAGGCCTCCTGCGTAATACGGTTTCCAAACCTTTCTCCAGACGCAGCTGTTGCTTAAACACACGACGGACGCCTTGGGGGAACTTCGACGCGCCTTATGGTTAGTTTCCCCCCTTCCCGTGGCCACCTCACGCCCTTGATCTTTGACACTAGGAGGGGGGGGAAGAGGGAGGGGGGGGAAGAGGATGGGGGAATCTTTTGTAAGGGCTCCTTCCTAATTCATGGCAAGGCTGTTGTTATCGCTAAGGAGACGATTAAGTGGTGTAATGTTCTTGCTACATGGGAAACACGAAACAGTTAGAAAAGAAGCGTTTCTACTCTCTCTCTCTCTCTCTCTCTCTCTCTCTCTCTTTCTGTGTGTGTGTGTGTGTGTGTGTGTGTGGTACTTATAGTACAATCGTTCGGCTAGCAACTAAGTGTTTCTTTGTCTCTCTCTCTATCTCTCTCTGATACGTAAGTGCAATAAGTGGTTAGCAGCTAAGTGTTCCCCCCTCCCCCTCTCTCTCTCTCTCTCTCTCTCTCTCTCTCTCTCTCTCTCTCTCTCCATAGTACTCATGGTGCAATCGTCCAACTCGTAACTGAGTGTTCTCTCTCTCTCTCTCTTCTCTCTCTCTCTCTCTCTCTCTCTCTCTCTCTCAGTGCATTCGTTTTGCTCACAACTGAGTGTACATGTATTCAACCATTAGTGACCCAGAAACTGAATTATGTACCTAGCTGTTATAGAAAAATAACAGATTATATAATTATAAAGTGCTGTCAATATGTAAAACAGTAAATCACATATTTGGGAAAACCAAGATAAAAGTAAGTGTTGACTACAGAAAATGAACGATTGATTGATTTATGTTATGGTTACTAGGACTGACGTCGCGAAATTTAGGTTATTAAGATGACTGATGATCTTTTGCATTGGTGAGTAATACTTTACTTTAGTAGAGGATTCATTTAGTGATTAATCATTATCTATTAGCGTTAATGTTGGATATCATTAATGGTTGTTAATCGTCTTACTTCTTGAAAATGAAATTATATAGAACCACTGAAGAAATTGATTTTTTATTTCGCAAATAACTAAGTTGTTGTTTGAAATCTGCATCATTTTGGGACCTTTTCCTCTATTTCTTTTACATACGCATATAATATGTGTGTTTTAATAAGCTATCATTTAAAAAGAGAAATAACTTCTTAATATCACGAAAAACAATTATGTTTAATCATTTTACTATTTATATGAGAACTCTAATGGGTAATCACGAAAGTGAAAAGTTGTCATATCTTTATGATTAACCAAAAGATGAAACTATAATAAGCATTTTTTTAATAAACTTTCCTTAGATATAAAGAGTTATCGTTTTAATATTACAAAACACAGACACATAATCATTTTACTGTTTATATTATAACTCTAATTGGTAATCTTGGCAGTAAAAAGTGATCATTTCTTTAGGTGAAAACAAAACAGGAATAATAAAGTTATCTCTATTATGGTAAATAGGAAGACGTATGATAGTACAACACAATCGTACCTTCGTTTGCATGAATAACTTGAAGCACAATCATGAAAATTAACCGGACTATTATTTCGAAGAGAAAGCCGAACCAAGACACGTAAACAACTACTAATTCATTTCCTGATTTTCTCTGTGACAGTGAGAGAGAGACAGAAGAAAAACTCAATTGCTGCAGCGGTACCCTGAGGCCACTTCTTTTATGAAGGCCATATATAAAAATTTGCTATAGAAAGCGGCAGCAGATCCGTAGCTTACGGTCCAGTGTAAGTAGAACGGTCGCATTTGTTATTCTATGGGAGTTTTTACGACGCGCTTGAGTCATACCCGTGGAAAGGGTTGGGGGGGTTTAGTGCTGTCAGTGCACTTCACGTGGAGCAATGTAGGTATTACCAAAGGGTGTTTGTAGTGTCCCTTCGACCCCTTGCTGCATCCAATTTTCAGCCTTTTTCTCTATTTCCAATCCTACTTCTTTCTTCGGTCTTGTTATCCAACTTCTCTGACTATCCTCAGTGCAAATGTGGAGTTTTCTCCCAGTTCCATCATTAGTATCCTGTACTTCCTCTCATTTATTATCTAGATCAATTCACCTTGCTGTCCAACCACACCAACTCCCTCTTTCCACTGTCTTAAGCCCTGAATGGCCGAAAGTGGCCCCAGGTGCTTGGCTTGACAGCCTGAATTTCATGAAATCAAAATCAAACCAATATAAAGAATCGGACGAAAACTAGATTAAGGTAAAGATAGGGAAGTTAGAAAAGCTAGGTAGGATGGAAAGTAAAAGTCTGTAGTTAGAAAATAGAGTTGGTGGTCGAGTGAGCATTGAGGAGAAATGTAATAAAAAAAAAGCAAACATTTTATGACGTCTACGCTTTGTCACTTGTGGCAGATGGCATAAATATTTTCAAATTTTATGAGTTTCAGTGTTTATTTCAGTGCGTGGTATTTTATTAGTGTCGTGATAACGGTAATATAAAAAAAAAACAATGGAACTTAACATTATTGCTATCATAATTTTGGAAGAAGACCCTCTTTTAAACAAATTCTGTTGAATAAAATGGCAGAATTCAGCGAATTAATCTTATATACTATCTTTTATATTTTTTTTTATTACTCGCTTCTCTGGCTCAGCGATACTTCTAAATAACTGGCCAATATTCATATTGGGAGAAATCTAAATAATGCTGATTCCTCCCAACATTAATATTGGCCAATTATTAAGAAGTATTGCTGAGCCAGAGAAGCGAGTAATAAGAAAAATAGAAAAGATAATATAAAAGATTAATTCGCTGAATTCTGCCGTTTTATTCAAGAGAATATTATTATTATAATTATTATTATTTATATATTTTTTGGGTCTATCACAGTCCTCCAATTCGACTGGGTGGTATTTATATGTGGGGTTCCAGGTTGCATCCTGCCTCCTTATTATTATTTTTATATTATTAGCAATTTACCAATTCTTACTAAAAGCATATTCATCTGCTGCTTCATATAAGAGATTCGCTAGTGTTTTTTTTAACTATTATGTAAATAAATTCGTAAAATAACTAAGGCTACGGGTATAACCAGCCCCGTTTCAGGGAATCCCTTCTCACCCCCACCCCCTTCGGAGGCGGGGGAAGAGGTAGGATGAAACCCCGTTGTAAACCATCTGAGGGGTCCCCACTATAACCCTGCCAAGTATCATACCCATCGGACTAGCCGTATGGCCATGATTGAATGACAGACGGACGGACAGACATAACGCCCATTATAGTGTAGTAAGATTATTCATATTACATCCCACACCATTACCTCGAAAGGGAATCGACGCCCCTGTTCATGAAGTCGAGGCCGTTGTCGAAGGCGTTTGTCACCGCGTTCGACGTGGAGGTTCCGAAGTTGGACATAGTGTCGAAGAAATCGTCGAAACCTCCCTGGGGTCGAGCGTGGCAGGTGTCGATCAGGAGACAGGCGACCAATCCCATCAGGACGCAGGACACGACGGCGAATTGCATCTGGGAAAGAGTGAGTAATTGTGACTAAATCATTGATTTTTTCCTTCGTTTAAAATTCAACCCTTAACTAGGATAGTTTCAGTAAAAAAATGAATATGGACCTCAATAATTATTGTTTTTATTGCACATTTATTGAGCGGTTTCAAAGAAGAGAGGAATATATGGGTCTTAATTATTTTTTCATTACAAGTTATTGAATTAAAAAAAGGAATA
>NC_061110.1:7798327-7803327 GCF_015104395.2 Macrobrachium nipponense | reverse complement strand
CATTCATTAGCTATTATGACTCTGAAGTTCAGTTAACTTTCCTCTCGTTAATATATTATTTATTGCTATTCGGCCATTTATTACTTATTATTATTATTATTATTATTATTATTATTATTATCTTATTATTATTATTATTATTATTATTATACTTCTGAGATTCAAGGACATACGACTCGTGAATCGCAGATTACTTTGACGCTTGCAAACATACCTAGCTATAATAATAATAATATAATAATAATAATAATAATAATAATAATAATAATAATAATAATAATAATGAATAATAACATAATAATAATAATATATAAATTTACTGAGATCCCTTGTAGTAAATACTTATTAAGAACTATTGCACTGTTATGATGTTAAATGATCTTAACTCTTCATTTACTAAAATGTCTAGTAATATTTTCCAGATAAGCTTTCTCGTCAAATGTCATGTTTTTAATTTAAGTTAATAAATTTTTTCGGTTATTTCTGTTATATTTACGCCATAAATCTAAATTATTATTATTATTATTATTACTATTTTCAAATCACGACCTTAAATCTCCGTCCTTCCACTCAAAATTAAAGTCAGTAAACCAGCAAACACATTCTCTCTCTCTCTCTCTCTCTCTCTCTCTCTCTCTCTCTCTCTCTCTCTCTCTCTCTCATCTTCAGCTGCACGAGAAAAATAATTTGACACACCCCTTCTGTTCATCAAATTACTATGCAAAAAATGACCCCAACTCTCTCTCCATGAAAATAAACTGGGTAAGTGGTACAACTTTCCCACCCCATTGAAGGAAACCATGCGAGAAGGAGGCTCTCTCTCTCTCTCTCTCTCTCTCTCTTCTCTCTCTCTCTCTCTCTCTCTCTCTCTCAAAAAGTACTATAACCAACACAGACTATGTAAGAAACATAACAATTTAGCACTACCAATAGAAATTTTGCAATAAAAATGTAATATCTCACTTTCTTTATCAAAACAACCATCAGAATAATTTCTCTCTCTCTCTCTCTCTCTCTCTCTCTCTCTCTCTCGTTAAAAAAAATACTTTAAAAGAAACACATCTCTCTTATTAATTTTATCAAAACAATGTGTTACCAAAATGTGTCATTGCATCGAAACTAACTGCAAAATAAATTTGAATTCTCTCTCTCTCTCTCTCTCTCTCTCTCTCTCTCTCTCTCTCTCTCTCTCTCTCTCTTCATCAGATTGAAGTGTGTCAGAAAAATATGATTCTCACTGTCCCTATATCGAAACTGTTCAGGATAAATATGATTCCCCCCTCCTCTCTCTCTCTCTCTCTCTCTCTCTCTCTCTCTCTCTCTCTCTCTCTCTCTCTCTCTCTTTCAAATAAGCACTTGTTACAAAAGGGATGTGGGATTCTCTTCCTAAATCCCCTAAATACACTATTCTTTACAAAATTATTACAATTATAAAGTCTCACTTCATAAAGAATCATTACTTTATCATAATGCAATGATCCCTCTCACTCCCTTTCTCTCTTTCTCCCACTCTCTTTCCTTAGCTCAGTATTCTTAATTACTTCACTGTTATCAAAGTATTCCCAAACACAAGTCCCGACACCTCTCAACAAACAATGAGGGAACCTCACCTTGTCTTGTGGAAGGCTTACGCACAACTGTGACGTCTTCTAGCGACCCAGTGGCTTTTATATCCACGGAGGGGATCCTGTTGGCTACTGAACGACCAGGCAGAGTCTTGAGTTTATCGCTTGTTCTTCTTCTTTTTCTTCTTCTCAGTCCATTCTAAGACCACAACGGCGCCTCATACCGGCACAAAACCATAAGAGTTGTAACTGCTACAAAGTTTCTGACCACAAGTCATATTTTGTTATAATGAAAGTTTTAGGGAATAATGATAAGAACCTGTTCCATCATTCGCGGGTAATTATAATTTTTTCACGACTGTGAAAAACAATGTTTTTTCTTTTAACTTTTCCGGGGTTTTAATTGATTCTTACCAGCAGGTCATGTGGTCTGTGGTCACACCTTTCTTAAGCCACGCCCACTACACCCGCTTGGGGTCTTTCTGGCATTTGAAGTGAAACAGACAAGTGGTTCCTTGGTCAGTTCTACTTCTTCTGGAAATATTTAGATGAAATTAGGAAAGTTTGGCCTCTCCAAAAATTACAGAAAAAGCTTAAAACTGATCATCTAGAAAAGATATACAGACGAAATGTTCACCATACTAGAGTTCTCACAGTACCCTAATTCAAAATAAAACTTCAATTAATGTTAACATAAGACGAAAGTGAAACCAGGCGTCACATTCTCGCGGATGTTTTGGTAAAGTTCATTTACGCTTTGGAGCGATAATATACGGAAAAACAGAACACCAATTCATATATTCATCATCTCTCTTCCACAAATTGTAAAATATGTCTGGATTATATCAGCAACTGATCGCATACATGTCATAAACAGTTGAAATCAAGTCAACGACTGTGAGGAACGAATCTTTGTTAAATGCTTGATAATTTATGATGCACTAGTTAGGACTACCAACAAATCGTCGACTTGTAATCGACATGTTAACACACAGCATTATATGGTTATGACATGCTATACTGTAGTGTGGAAGCGCTCTAAGTCTGTATATAAAAGAGTGAATTATTTGGGTTGCTTTTAAGACTAGACAGGTATTACGACTTTAAATGCTAAGACGAAGTAACAGATTGTATAAATTCATCTTTTCTCTGACTGTCGTACCTATTCTTGCAAAAAGCTAAGCATTTTATTTCTCCCAGAAATATAAATAATATCTATCTATCTATCTATCTATCTATCTATCTATCTATCTATCTATCTATCTATCTATCTATCTATCTATACAGGGACCATCGCTGTACTTCTCATTTTCGGTACGCCATTAAAAGAATTTAACGTAAAAGTAATTCTGAAAATTCCGATGATAGTTCCTGGCGTACGTTACGTTGCAAAATGTAAAAACAAAAAAACTTTAATTTTTCTTAAGTGGAAAAGCTGATGCGACTTCATAAAAAAAGTAACTGTGCTCATAAAAAGATGTAAGTTTTCATAACAAAGATAATGTAACTGTAATATGTTGTTGGGAAAATGACCATAGTGCAGACTTCAGTACTTGTACAACCTCAGTTTTACCCAAATTTCCGACCCAGTTACCCATTTTGTGAAAATATTAATTAAAACGACATAAGGTAAAAAAAAAAACGAATAAATTTTCGTTTACTCGGAATTTGCCTTTTCAAAGATTTCCGTAATTTTCTCTATATTGAGGATTAATTTGGAAATTAGAAAAATTATTGAGAGGTATCGGGCATTCGAAGTGGATTCTGTGACTTTAGTACTCGAAATCAGTGACAATGAAAATTCAGTTGATCTAGGCTAAGCTAAAATGGGTTTGTCATCTGAAAAAATAATTCTTACGAGTTTGGATCAGACGTTAGTCGAGAGACTTTGAAATGGCACTTTCAGTCATACCTTATCAAGCCTGCAAAGGCGTTCCTGATACAGAATGTAAACGATGAAAGAGAAGATTTTTCAAAAGAGTAGAGAGAAAAATTCACTGTGAAACGGTCTGCCAAGGATGCAATTATTCCTACTCTATTCTCTATGTGGAAGGGAACAGGAGCATCCAAAAAGTAAGGTTTTTTTTTTTTTTTTTTTTTTTTTTTTTTTTTTTTTTTTTTAGTTTTTACAAGTTCATCTTAAACATCACAATTTTTTTAAATCTATATATCCTGCATGATAATAATACAGTGTGCGTGTGTAAGTATGTATGTGTGTGCGTGTGTGTGAGTTATCGTTTAGCCAAGACTAGCTTCTTTCAACACTGGCTCCCATAGGTAGAATTTAGAGGAAAAAAAACACATCAATACGGTGCATTAGATGGTACATGACACACCTGAGGTCTTATATTTACTTTATCGACCGTGTTTTAATAATACTATCATTTCTACAGGTAAAAGTACACTATGAGAGTAATAATAATAATAGGCGTTCTGTCACTAAAAGTATCGCTGGCACATATGCATGATCACATTAAGGAATATCACGATCACTGTTGTCTATTCAAGATCCGAGTTAACTGAGAGAGGACACTCAGGAACGCAGCTCTAAACCTTGTGAATCATAAAATAATGAAATAAAATCCGCTTATTATAGTTAATGAGGACTGTCTTCGCAATGCAACTCTTTGTGAAATAAGCTTTCACCTTTTGAAACTTGTAAGCGTTTCGTCAACAGTTTCAACTCCCTTTTCCGTATCTGTCGGTTATTTTAATATTATTTAAACATATTTTTCTCTTATTTTTAACTTTTTCTTATGTTTTGCAGTTTCATCAACGCCAAATTTCTCATAAGTGTTTGTTTTCTTATCCACCTTTTCATTGGATTTGTCTTTAATTTCCTTTTTTTTTAGGTATTGTCTTTCAAATAACATTTTTATAGATATTGTTTCCCATGCCAGTTTTTTTGTATTTTCTTATTTTCTCCTTTTTTTCTCTCATTTCAATTATTTCAGGATGTAGTCTTTTATTTCAGCTTTCTTTTCTTTATTGTAGTTTTTATTATGTACTGCCCTCTTTCTTTTCGACTTATGTACACATTTACTTCTGTGCCTAACCTTTCGTTTTAACTTTCTCTGCAAGTTTCATCTCACTTCATCCTTTCCATTATTCTAGTCTTTCATGACAGCTTGCTCTCGAATTTTTATCTGTCATTTTTTAATATCTATTTCTATCAATTTGATTATTTATTTCAATATTTGTAAGCATTTATGTCTTCCATTCTAATTACCTTTCGACCTTTTCTCGATATTCATCACATGTTTATATTTTTCATTTTTACATTTTTTTTTCGTTCTTACTTTTCCTAGCAACTTCCTTGTACACCTTTGTCGAAAAATTTCACTCTCTTATGCATCTTTCTGTCTTTTGCTTTTGCAATTTCCACCGTCTTATTGATTTTACGTGGCGCTTGGTGGATACGTATCCGATTCTTTA
>NC_061110.1:7770827-7790827 GCF_015104395.2 Macrobrachium nipponense | reverse complement strand
CACAATATTAATTTCTTCCCCGATTAGCGACTGGTCTGTACCTTCGTAAATAGAGCCAATTTTG
Source organism: Macrobrachium nipponense (assembly GCF_015104395.2). Lineage (NCBI taxonomy): Eukaryota > Metazoa > Arthropoda > Malacostraca > Decapoda > Palaemonidae > Macrobrachium > Macrobrachium nipponense. The sequence continues at coordinate 7,790,763 of NC_061110.1, read as the reverse complement.
GTTCAGCGAAGGAAGTACACTACAATTAACTTCCCAGTTTTCATCATAATTGCGATTTCATTCGTAACTCACCAGGCATACAAATGTTTCAGCAAGTGAAATAGAAAATAGTAACAGTGGTTGTGGGAAGGAAGTAATGCACATAATTTTAATTCTCCAGTTTTCATCATAATTGCTTGGAAGTAAATGTTAATCTTACGAATTCATTCGTAACTAACGGGGGAAAAATAGTAACAATGGTTCTGAGAAGGAAGTAAAGTACGCAATTTTAATTAGCAATTTTCATCAAAATTACTTCGAAGTAATTTTAATACTGCCGTTTTACTCGTAACTAACCAGATAAGTAGTTGATTTTGCAAAAAATAAATAAAATAAATAAATAAATAAGAAAATAAAAAGTAACAGTGGTTCGGGGAAGGAACTAAAGTACATAGTTTTAATTCCCAATTTTCATCATAATTGCCTGGAAGTAATTTTAATCCTGCGATTTTATTCGTAACTAACCAGACATATAGTTGATTTTGAAAAAATGGTTCTAGGAAAGAAGTAATATAGTTTAATTCCCAATTTATATCATAATTGCCTGGAAGTAATTTCAAACTTAAGATTTTATTCGTAACTAAGCAGGCACATAAAATTTTTTAAAAATTCAATGAAAAATACTAACAATGGTTCTGGTATTCTGGGAGAGAAGGACTTAAAATGTAATTCAACAATTTTCATCATAATTGCTTGGCAGTCATTTAAATTCTGCTATTTTTTTCGGAACTAACCATACATATGAATGTTTTTGCAAACGAAATGCAAAAAAATTGGTTAACCTATCGGGTGTTTCACCATTAAATGATTACAGTTACCTCTTAAGAATTGAATCATTTTTTATATAAAGTTGCCAGAGAAGTATTTGTTACAACTGCCAATAAAGAAAAAAAGATAAACACCGAATGACGTATCCCAAGGACTCATCTCGCTATCTCCTATGATTCTCGGTTAAAATGAGGCTGCCAATATCAACCCATAACGGTTAACCGTCCCGTGGTTAGCCCAACCAAAGAGGATGCTAATCAGATGGTTGTAGTATAGGCGCTAATGATTGAAATGTCACCTTCAGATTCTGGTGGCTCGTCTTTCAAGTTGCTTTTGTCATTATTATTTTTTTAAACATTCTCTCTCTCTCTCTCTCTCTCTCTCTCTCTCTCTCTCTCTCTCTCTCTCTCTCTCTCTCTCTCGTCGTATAAATATTTCTATCCTGCTACCTATTTCTCAGGCTGCATGTAGTATTCTGTATCCAGACTTCAGTTGCATCTCTCTCTCTCTCTCTCTCTCTCTCTCTCTCTCACACACACACACACACACACACACATCTTGTTTAAGGGGACTATGATCTCGCCATAACCAAACGATTGCATAGCGCTCCCCAGGAGCACATCCTATCGCAACCACGTATCATCTGCTACTGAATTTACATCACAAGGGGTAAAAAAAAACGTAAATCGAGCGTTTGTCTAAGAAGAAGAAGAAAAAGAAGTAGATTAGCCTTAGGCCACAAACGTTTTTAGAAGATCTCATAGTTGCCAAATGAATGATAGCTCAATCACAAGGGGAAAAGAAAAACACCTAGATTAGTCGTCCACCATAATCGTTTTTAGATCTCATAATTGTTGCCAAATTAATTACTGCTTAATTACCGGGCTTGAGAAAGAATTTTCATTACCGAATCATGTTACTCATAAGAAGACTGGAATGAGATAAAAGTTTGTAATGTCTGTTGGCCAAATTTGGTCATACGTAATGTAGAATAAAAAAAAAAAAAAGCTTCGTTTTTTGTTAACTAGATTACTTTGGTGAAAGGCCGCTTGTGACAGCAGAGATAATGAAGATGTAAAAGAAGATTATTGGATTGGCGACGTCTTCCTCAATCCCTTGTTGGCGATTAAGAAACACGAGGGAAGTTTTTTTCGGGAATTTATCTGAAATCGGTAGTTTCAAGAAGGCATTCCTTGAGTTGCCCTTTATATTTACACACACACACACACACAGAGAGAGAGAGAGAGAGAGAGAGAGAGAGAGAGATTATGGAATATGATCACTTTAGCAATTATGTTAAAAGAGAGATCTGCATCATTTTCTTGCTGTTTACTTAATCACTGTAAAATATGATTTTATATTATTTTCTTTTCGTTTCTGTGAACACTATACCAACGCTTGTTGAATCAAGGTTTGGCCAAAACTTGAAATAAAATATATTAAACTTGAGACACAGAGTTAGCCAGGAATCGTAAGGTTACTACTGCAATGTGTCCTTAAAAATAGATAAATAAATAAAAAAAACAATACAGAAGAGGTATTTAACCCCAGTTTTTTCTTTATGAATATTTAATTTAACAATCTTTAATGCATCAATTTTGCTATTTCTTTTATGAATGATCCTTTTTGGCATATACTATCGTTTATATTAAGAGATATACTTTGTAGTCTGAAGATAAGTGCGTAATTTATCAGTGACTGACAAGTGTATCAAATATTCAAATATACTGACTTATTCCGATCACGTAATCAACTAGTTCCCCCGAGCTGAAATTTAAAAGAAATTATTTTGCGCTGGGAGTATCCCTCTGTTTTTATGTAATACTCCTCAATATCGATCTAAATCTTGTGTGCATGTACGCATAATAGCTCAGTTCATGATAATATTGACATGGTATATAAAAATTTTATTTATAATAATAATGTATTTATATAATCGCAAAAGTTTCAGACTTATAAAGTAATAATAATAATAATAATAATAATAATAATAATAATAATAATAATAATAATAATAATAATAATAATAATAATAATAATAATAATAATAAGGAATCTGGAAAATAGAGGCTGAAGTAGCTCCAGGGCTAATGCAAAAGAGTGTACGCCTGGAAACAGCGCACATTTTAAAAAAAGTGATGGACTCCTAAGGAAGCAGGCTGCAACCCGGAACCCCACACTATAAATACACCCAGTCGAATTGGATTTCTGTGGAGTAAGTTCTGGACGCAAGACACAGACAATATATTCCACAAAGAAAGACAATATGAAAAAAGATCCGCTATGGGCTATCGACAGATGTCGATCATATTTCTAAAATTCGACAACTAACCAGAAAAACGGCGCCTGCCAAGATGCTGCAGTCTACTACAGATACATTGTAACCATCAGGCTTCCATAATTTACTGAGATTATTTGAAGAAGGTGTCAGTGGCTGCTAAAAAGTAGCATGATGTCAAAAACCACGAAAAGTGTTCTAACACGAAATGAGAGACAGACAGACAGAAGAGGAGGAGGAGGAGGAGGAGGAGGAGGAGGAGGAGGAGGAGGAGGAGAGAGAGAGAGAGAGAGAGAGAGAGAGAGAGAGAGCCTGGAGTCATTTCACGCCTGAGGGATCCAGCCAAGGATCTCTCTACTCAACGGCACTAACAGTTCCAGGCTGCTCTGGGGATGAGCTAAACAAAAAATAATAATTTTCACCTTCACTTTCAGCTGATAGTGTGAGTGGAGGAGAGGGAGGGTAGGGAGGGAGGAGACGATGTGGACTATTTCTTACACCCCTCTCTCCGTTCCCAACAAAATTTCTTGACCCACGAAAACCAAGTGTTTTGACGCAAGTAAATTCTTGGAAGGACTGATAGAGGTCTATGTTCATTGGATCACCTAAACTCTATGAAAGCCCTCAACAAGGCAACACGCATTTGAAGGATGAATGTGTGTGTTTACCTAACATTACAAGACCTAAACGTACAAATCAAAAGATACTATTAAATTGCACTAAGTTGTCTTGTGTATCCGATTCCTTAACAACACAAACCCAGCACCCATATGCTGAAACCCGTCATTTCATATATCTACCTGCATTACTACCCTAACACTATTCTCCTTGCATTTTGATACATTTTTATCTATTTATTAATTTATTTTTATTTTTCAATAAGTGAGATATCTTCTTTCTGTGTTTTCCATTACATCCTTTTACTTCTTCCTAAGGAGCACCATAATATTCTTTGGCATCTTGTGGAATTTCAATTAAATGGCTCCTTTGGTGGGCTTGTTCCCTATGAATAGGGTTCATCTTCTGAATAAAATAATAATAATATAATAATAATAATAATAATAATAATAATAATAATAATAATATAATAATAATAATAATAATAATAATAAACCATGGGACACCAGAGTTGAAGAGAAAGAGAAGGAAAAAAATGGATAAGTATCAAGACCTGAAAATAGAAATAAGAAGGATATGGGATATGCCAGTGGAAATTGTACCCATAATCATAGGAACACTGGGCACGAACCCAAGATCCCTGAAAAGAAATCTAGAAAAACTAGAGGCTGAAGTAGCTACAGGACTCTTCCAAAAGAGTGTGATCCCAGAAACGGCTCACATAGTAAGAAAAGTGATGGACTCCTAAGAAGGCAGGACGCAACCCGGAACCCCACACTATAAATACCACCCAGTCGAATTGGAGGACTGTGATAGACCAAAAAGAAAAAAAAATAATAATAATAATAATAGAGTCACCTGGAGTCTATTTCAAATCTCGCCTCCTCCGACATGTCTGATTCCCCGAATGAAAGCCTCTGGATTTTTCTAAGACCACCAGACAGCTAAACTTTATAGAGTCGTTTTCCCTTTCTCCCCGCGAGAGTAATTACCCTTTATGACCTGACAGTTTATGTATAATAAGGGTGTAATTAAGCACTAATGACTCGGCTGTCATAATTCCACACCCAGATTAATTAGCGTGAAGTCCTCTTTTCCATTCACCAGTTTATTAAAACTTTCCCCTTCGTCAGGCCTCGCTTTCAAAACCTTGTCTCTGTAGGGCTTTTGGCTTCTTTTTCCTCTCAATGACATCTGCTGCCATCTGTTATAGCAACAATAAACGCGGTATGGAAAGGTTGAATTGTGGGGATGGGGGTGGAAGGGGGACTTCACGTCCTGGATAGGCCACTTAGCATACCGTTAGACTTCGACTCCTACGTTTGAGTGTTACGCGATGTGTGGTATTCATCTTTTTATATTTTCTACATTTTTTGTTGTTGTATGTAGTAATATCTATTTTTCTAGGTTCTTAAATATTTTTTCCAACTTTTCTTCCTATTTGCTGAATTATCTGTATTTTCTTGTTCCCTCTAACGTTCGCCTTATCTAAATTTCCTCCTTCTACGATTATCCTTAATACACCTGTCACGGGAGGATTTTTCCCACTCCATGACATTAAGATGCGAGAATAGTAATATACTAGGTACTACTATACATATGCACTGTTGTCAGTCTTCTTGCCTGGAGACACGGGTCGGAGAATGGTACTGTGTCATAGTTGAAGACTAATGACCTTTACGCTGCTTGGGAAATAGGGTAGGCCTGTCCTACCTGCTATTACATGATATTCCTTGTGTGTACAGGTCTTATTATTGATGAGGCCAGGTGATGTCTTCCCACTGGGAGGCAATTGAAGTGCTAATTCCCATTTTAGGGGTATTGAAGAAAATTCCTGGTACTCAGCTTGTTTCTTTTTTACTCATTACATCATGCCAAATTTCTCCCAGGCCTAGTCTCCTGGACTTGGTTAATTTACCTAGTCTTCAGAACTTCTGGACTAGATCCCTGGACTAGATTCCAGGACTAGATCCCTGGATTAGATCCGTGGAAATATTCCTTTTATTTAATTGTTGATTTCCAGAAATCAATACGAGCGCGTAGTTTAAAACTACAACAATAAAATAACTCTTTATATTGAGACTTCAAAAAAATATATCAACTACAGATTATGGGAATTGCTTTTCCTTCATAATAGGATAAGTATCAAACGTGGAGCAGCCCTGGAATCAATTAATTTACAGTAAGGTGTACATCATTTGATACCCTACTCCACACAGTACTAAATGTTTGTACACAATATATGTCAATGGATAAGGCTACCTGAAAGATTTCTGAGTAAAACTTAAACTAAAATGAGGTAAAATTAGGCTAAGGTGCCTTTTAACAGGACATAATCTAGCCTAAGCCTCTTCAGAAATCGTTAAGGATACCCTATGTAAAGTTTACATGGTTGATTTTTGACTAGGTTACAATAGGCCACAAACTTAGGTTAGTTTAATGAGGGTACAGGGTAAGTCCTATGTAATTAAGTTTTCCATGAATTTATAGACATATAGCCCAACTATATTTATCAAAAATAGTTATAATTCCTCATTCAAACAGGATTAGTCTAGGGTAGGCCTTCTTAAATTACTGTATAGCCTAGTCTAAGATCATGATCGGCAGTGGAAATTTCCATGAGAGAGGTAGGTACCCTTTGGCACTGGTATTTGCAAAAACCTTATACAAACAAAACACTTATAACTACTTTTTTTTTACGTTTTACAACCCTATAGAACGCCAAGTTACAACTCAAACTAACTCAGCAAAATTTCATGACAACTAATGAACGTAAAGTATCTTTCACGACAATGAAAATTTTCCTCATTAAGGCATTGCAACATGTTTGACTGGGCAGGCAACTCTGCACTTGAATTCTCATCTGCTACTGTTCTTTCATGATAGTGATCTGTTCCAACTAATGAACTAACAGTAATATCACGACTTTAAAAGCTTACCTTGCAAGGGATAGATAATCATTTGTATTAACAATTTGGTAAAATAGCCAAAATGAAGGATGGACCGGTTGACGTCCTCCTCACATGAAAGCATTCGTGATCCTTAAATGCAGACGAAAGATTCAGGGCAGCGTTCCCATACTCAGAGTGAGAGAAAAACAAAACAAGGGACTGGCTACACTGCCATGCACTCGTTGTTCAAAACAAAAATGAAAAAATTTCACAGTTCCAATTACTCTTACAACAGTAGTGTAAAGATATTAGAGGAGGATGATGAATCGATTCCTAAATAAATCACTAATAATTAAAGTAATATTTTTCCCATTACACACCATCTTTTCGTATTATCATTATTAAGGCTAAAATATGACCCCTTTTTTATAGGTTGAATCTTGATATGTTGCCGAAGGTGCACTGAAAATCCTGTTTCAAGATTTATATCTAAGTAAAGGTGTTTTATTTTAACCTCATCTTTGACGAGCGTTTTTGTTTATCATAGTCTTAATTATTTTTTTGTCTATCACAGTCCTCTAATTCGACTGGGTGGTATTTATAGTGTGGGGTTCCGGGTTGCTTCTTGCCTCCTTAGGAGTCCATCACTTTTCTATCTATGTTCGCCGTTTCTAGGATCACACTCTTCTGCATGAGTCCTGGAGCTACTTCAGCCTCTGGTTTTTCCAGATTCCTTTTCAGGGATCTTGGGATCGTGCCTAGTGTTCCTATGATTATGGGTACAATTTCCACTGGCATATCCCATATCCTTCTTATTTCTATTTTCAGGTCTTGATACTTATCCATTTTTTCCCTTTCTTTCTCTTCAACTCTGGTGTCCCATGGTATTGCGACATCAATGAGCGATACTTTCTTCTTGATTTTGTTAATCAACGTCATGTCTGGTCTATTTGCACGTATCACCCTATCTGTTCTGATACCATAGTCCCAGAGGATCTTTGCCCGATCGTTTTCTATCACTCCCTCAGGTTGGTGCTCGTACCACTTATTACTGCAAGGTAGCTGGTGTTTCTTGCACAGGCTCCAGTGGAGGGCTTTTGCCACTGAATCATGCCTCTTTTTGTACTGGTTCTGTGCAAGTGCCGGACATTCGCTTGCTATGTGGTTTATTGTTTCATTTTTCGTAGTGCACTTCCTACATATGGGAGAGATGTTATTTCCATCAATCGTTCTTTGAACATATGTGGTTCTTAGGGCCTGATCTTGTGCCACTGTTATCATTCCTTCAGTTTCCTTCTTTAGCTCTCACCTCAGTAGCCATTGCCACGTGTCATCGCTGGCTAGTTCTTTAGTCTGTCTCATGTATTGCCCGTGCATTGGTTTGTTGTGCCATTCCTCTGTTCTGCTTGTCATTCTCCTGTCTCTGTATATTTGTGGGTCTTCGTCTACTTTTATCAGTCCTTCTTCCCATGCACTTTTGAGCCACTCGTCTTCACTGGTTTTCAGATATTGCCCCAGTGCTCTGTTCTCTATGTTGACGCAATCTTCTATGCATAGTAGTCCCCTCCCTCCTTCCTCTCGTGTTATGTATAGTCTGTCAGTATTTGCTCTTGGTTGTAGTGCTTTGTGTATTGTCATATATTTCCTCGTTTTCTGGTTTATGCGGCAAAGTTCTGCCTTCGTCCATTCCACTATTCCTGCGCTGTATCTGATTACTGGCACAGCCCATGTGTTTATGGCTTTTATCATATTTCCGGCGTTGAGTTTTGACTTGAGTATCGCTTTGAGTCTCTGCATATATTCTTTCCTGATCGTGTCCTTCATCTCTTGGTGTTTTATATCCCCACCTTCCATTATTCCCAGGTATTTGTATCCCATCTCATCTATGTGTTTGATGTTGTTCCCATTATTTTTATTATTATTATTATTATTATTATTATTATTATTATTATTATTATTTATTTGTTATTTCTTCTTTTCTGGTTTTCAAGGCGTCTACATGTTTCGGCCACCTCGTTTGGCCATCTTCGGGACGGGTATCGCTGAGTGCAATGGTCTGTTATCAGATGTATTCACGCTATTTATTGCATTCGGTTGGCTTGAAGAAACAGGATACCTCAAACTTTTCATTGGGCAATACCTGTGACGTCACGAGCGATGTCATCAGGGGGCCCGTTGCTGGTTGGCTGTCCTCTTCGTGGGCGGAGCCTCATCCTTATTGGTGATTGTTGTCCCATTATTTTTGATTTTATATTATTATTTTTTTTTATTATTATTATTATTATTATTATTATTATTATTTTATTATTATTATTATTATTATTATTATTATTAAGAAATTTGCAAATAATTTATTTATTTAGTTACTGTACAGGCAGAGATAAATAGGTTATTCATTATATTATTATTATTATTATTATTATTTATTATTATTTATTATCATTATATTATTATTATTATTATTATATTATTTTATTAGTATTATTATTATTGTTAAGAAATCTTCAGATAGATTTTTGCTTAGCCCCAGTAATAAACAGAAAACTAAATAAACAGAGAGTTAAAAAAGATAGTCTCCTTGCCTGACTTACCAAATCAAACGTCTATTCACGACAGGTGACACCATTACCGAGGCTTCGCTAATGGCCGGTGACCAACAGGTGTGAGACACCTTGAACCCTTTTAATTCGAGAGTCATCACTTGGTTTAAAATACTTCAGCAGAACTCGTGTACCGCCCATTGACATCAAAAGCCATTTTAATGTTGTAAAATGATTTATTATTCCTTTTAATAATATTTTTTACATTAGAGGGAGATGACCACTTATTTCGTTAATGTCTCATTAATGACAAGATGCGTTTGGTGTGTAAACATATCTTTGTTCTTAATTGGCTTTTTATAATTGTGTTGTGTATATGTTAATTAATCTCAGGTCACATAAGCTGAGATCGACTAGATATCTTGTCTGTTTTAACAAGAGGTTGATGTTTATCATTTTAGAATGATAATCACGTGCCAGATTTTATTTGTGCAATATTCATATTGAGAAATCAGGAAGGAAAAATAGTAAAGCAAATGTCTAAATATAGAAGCTTAAGTAAATATCTAGATATAGAAGCTTATGTAGATATTTTAAAATAGAAGCTTAAGTAAATATCTAGATATAGAGGCTTAAGTAAATATCTACATATAGAAGCTTAAGTAAATATCTAGATATAGAAGCTTGGGTAAATATCTAAAAATGCAAGTTTAAGTATATATTTAGATAATGAAAGCCTAATTAAATATCCACATATAGAAGCTTAAGTAAATATATAGATATAGCAGCTTAGGTAAATATCTAGACATAGGAGCTTAAATGAATATATAGATATAGAAGCATAAGTAAATATCTGCATATAAAAGCTTAAGTAAATATATAGATATAGAAGCTGAAGTAATCATCTAGATATAGAAGCTTATTTCATCAAAGGAAATCACAGTAAATTCACAAAAAAGTAATAGATAAATAAATGAAGAAAGAAAGAAAATAATCATTAACTAAATATGTCGTGAGGAAAAGAACTTCAATAAATAAAACATGAATTACGAGTGTGGCCATTAACTACTTTTTCATTCACTCGAAATTACTCAGTACACGAAACTACGATTTACGAATCATTTACAGTTTCTAAGCATATGATCCGAATTGCATAATATTCGTAGGCTGACATCAACGGATATACAATTATGGATTTTAATAACTGTGTTCTTTAAGATCCGGAAAAAGGTACTTTTACGACTGAAAGCTAAGCTGCCTACGTTTAACTCTTAGATTCGAGGGGAAATACACCTGATTTTAAGCAAATAGTCCGTAATTAATGTCGAAGAAGTGGCGGGTAGTTGAAGATTCGTCCTTAAAAGGACGTGTATTACACTTTTTCATGTCATGAGTTGGTGTTAGGAAGGTTACCAGTCTGTTGACTTATGTATTTATTCATTTTGTTTTATTTAATTCAGCTGAAAATCTTTATGGACAGAGTCAACACTCGATAATAAAATAAAATCAAAGGGGTCCAAAGGGAAATCAGCCTGCAAACAGAAACTAGTTAAAGGAAAAGATGGTAAACAAATAAATGAGGGAATAGAAAATAAAACCGATACACCTGAATTCGAATGACATCAGCAGAAAACAGGAATGAATTTGTTTGTCGCTTAAATATTTCTAGGTCAGGAGACTCCCCAACTGCGCTTGGATGTTAGTTTCCATTAATCGAAAGACATTTTTTGAGATATAAAATAGCTGCGTTAAACTTACGTTCTTTTATTTCCGACTTCCTTCAGTCGTTGAACCTCGTATGGGTGTAGTGCCGTCAGTGCACCTCACGTGATACATTCTAGGCATTATTTATGGGACTTCGCAGCGTCCTTTCGGCCTCTAGCTGCAACCTCTTTCATTCTTTTTACTGCAACTTCCTTCGTATTCTCTTTCTTCCATCTGACTCACCACAGTTGTTCCATAGTGCAACTGCAAGGTTTTCCTCCTGTTGCGTCTTTCATTCATTCTTGCTGTTCATTTTCCTTTCAGTGGATGATCTGGTAGATCCCAGCGCTTGGCCTTTGGCCTCAGTTCTATATTCAATCTTCAGTTGTTGGTATAATATCGTCATTTTCGTTGAGCAGCGCAGAGACATGCTTTCGTTCCTTCGAGGTCCGCTTGCTTCACAGACGCTCCCCGCCCCCGTAGACCTTATGGTTGAAGCCCTTCAGGGTAGGACATATTCCCTCGCCCTGGAAACCACCATGAGAGTTTTGGAGGCAGCCACCACACAGGAAGGAAATATGACAAAACCTCTTAAATGGCTGGTATTACTTTCCAGTCAGTTTCTCTCCTTTTTTTTCCCAATTTCAAAGGTAAAGAAGGATTTGTTTGTTTTCTGATCAGTCCAGAAGTTTTTTTTAAATTTTGGAACAGCTGAGTAATTCACCACCTTAGACCAAAGGTTCCTCCTACTAAAGTTATATTCATACTACTCCTATAATCAAAACAAGTGTTGTAACAAAAAGAGAAATAAATAAAAAGTTAAAGACTTTAATAAGAAAAATAAAAACCTTCTGAATATTCTCATATTTAACAACACGTCAACCGCCCACTACACACATTACCATATCCTTCCAACCTGTCAGTCCTCAATTGTTTTTGAGTAGACCATGTTTGACAAAAGACCGTACACTGAGCTTCTTTCTCTCCTTTTGCCAAATATTTCTGTATTACTTAAGATTTTAACTTATCTAATCTTTTCTAGTCTCTACGTGACCTACGTGGACCCACTCGAAACGCTATAATCAGTCACAAACTGTCGCGTTTCAAATCTTCGTCTTACGGTTTTCCACCCGTGTATTTTGTATTCCTTGATCTCTCTTCTCTCTCTCTCTCTCTCTCTCTCTCTCTCTCTCTCTCTCTCATTCTGATTACATGTGTTTACTTGCGTTCGGATACACAATGGCGTACGTCCCAGGACGTTCCCTAAATAGCAATCCCTTGACGCAGCAGCGAAATCCCAACCGGAACAGCCAAAGCACCGACGTCATCTTAACACCAATATCTCAACCCTGCCAGTGATGTTCGAATTGGACTTGCCTTTCTACTTGCTGGGCAAATATCACTTATCCGGTGTTTGCTTGGCATCGTTTCATCGTTCCGTGACGAGAAGATGAATTTTCAACAGCAAGTCAGAAAATTTGTTTTAACTGGGAGGAAAAATTAAGATTTAAAGATTCTATAAACAGTCGAGATGGAATGAGATTAAACTCAGGGAAACTTTAGAGGTAATTGATTAAGGTTTAGAAATTACTATCTAATATTTAAGCAAAATAGGAATTATGAAAGGCAGAGAAAGTGACATATTGAATTCTAAGTGAATTTGCTGTTTTCGATTTATGTCCGAATAAAGCTTGTGTGTGGTGATGAGATATTCGAAAATTAGAGAAAATGAGTGTTCATTATCATATTATAATGATCACTGGGAGGAGGATACTACACTGAAAGGAAAAGATAAATATATCAGTAAACGAACAGATGGAAAATAAGAAATAAAAGGGAAGGTTAACATACAGGTAAAAACACTCATTGAATGCAAATCTGTATCTATAGGTGTTCAAATGATACATATGTACAGATATATATATATATATATATAATATATATATATATATATATATAATATATATATATATATATATGTGTGTGTGTGTGTGTGTGTGTGTGTGTGTGTGTGTGTGTGTCCATGTGTGTGTATTTATATATAAGTGTCTGTGTGTGTATGAATAATAGATAAATTTTATTGAATAAATAAAACAGTAAAAAACTCTTCTTTCACGAAAAGAAATCAAGCTAAAAAGTGTGAATTATCAAATAAGAAATTCAGGCTAGCATATCCAAGTCATTAAGCACAGCAAATGTCAGTCGTTAAGATACAAAGGCAATGTTATCTGGAACGTTATTGTAAATACAAAAAAAGGCGTTCCAGACTCCAACTAACAATGCGCCATTCTTTTTCATGATTTAAGTCAACATTCTAATTTTTAAGAGAGTGCAATAATCGGGACAGATACTTATATATAATTCTAAATATTTGTGATGGAGAACTAAAAGTATATTGTATATATATATATTATATAGATATATATATATATATATATATATATATATACAATATATGTATATGTATAACGTATATATATATATATATAATATAATATATATATATATAATATATATTTATATATATATATACTATATATTATTATTAATATATCTATATATTATATAGCTATATTAGATATATATATATATATCTAATAAGATATATATATATAGGGATATATATATATATATATATATATAGTATAATACTATAACCTATATAGATATATATCTATTATATCTGTATAATATATATATATATATATATATATATATATCTATATCAACTATTATATATATAGATATATATATATATATCTATATATCTATATCTATATATATATATTATATATATCTATATATATATATATATATATATTATATATATTATAAATATATATCTATATATAGATATATACTATATATATATATATATATATATATATATATATATATATATATATATTATATATATATATAGCTATATATATTTGATATCATCTAATATATATATATATATATACTATATACTGATGTCTATATATATATCTCTATATATATTATATATATATCTATATATATATATATATCTCTATATCTATATATATATATATATATATATATATATATGTATTAATAAATTTAAAACTAATGATGTGTTAATGACAGACTGTCTAACAATAAAACAGCAGTCTTGTTTATTTTTACAATTAGACCATAAATAGGAGATTTTATTTTGTTGTTATTAATAAAAGAGAAAATGAGAGATACGAGGTAACCACACGAGATGGGAAGAGATGATAATGACTTAACAGAAAATTATGATACCATCAGAAAGTTCAAGTAATCCCCCAAAGTCCGGGAAAAGCCTGTTGTACCTAGGAAGTATAAATTTGAAGGAAGACACCTCAGTGGGTTTTGATAAACACAAATTTGACTGATAATTTTTTTATTGCTTTCTCTTTATGTACACACACACTATATATATATATATATATATATATATATATATATATATATATATAATATATATATATATATATATATATAGATATATATATATATCTATATAGATATATATTAGATATATATATATATATCTATATAGATATATATATATATATATATCTATATATATATATATATATATATATATATATATATATATATATACATAGATAGATATATATATATATAATCTATATATATATATCTATATCTATATATATATATATATATATATATATATATATATATATATGTATATCTTCAAGTAATCAAAGTCCACAATTATGTAAAATGTGTATTAAAAATACATAAAAGACGGGAGCTTTCGTCTACTTGATCAGTAGACCTCATCAGCCGTACTGATTTTTCTTTTCAAAAAATATATACAAAAAAGTTACGAAGGACAGGCAGGACTCTGGAAACGTCTCCAAGGGAGATAACCACCAAAACAAACTATCTTAATTATGTTATTCCCTCGTTCAAAATGTCCTGGCCCAAAAGACGAGCCGATCGTCGTGGTTGAACTACCTCCTCTGTGTGTTCGGCTGTTTCCTCGTCCAAAACTTCTGCATCGGCACCTGCAATGGGGGTTCTTCCTTCCAATGCCTGGGCAGGAGAAAGAGAGACAACCTGGGCAGTAGGAGTGGTGAAAACAACGTCTGTTCTAATATTTACAGTTTTAAGAACCAAATAATTTAAAAATGCATCCTCTTGGGTAAATGATTTGTTAAAATCATACACGTTTAAAATATTAATAAGAGCCCCTTCAACTACTCTGCGTCTACTTGCATTATTATCTTTGTAAATTACTCTCACTCCTTCCCAGTCAATTACATGCCCTAACTCTAACGTATGCCTGGCAACTGAACTATATTTCGATCCCAACCTACATGATCGCTTATGTTCCTCTAATCTTATACCTAATCCCCTGCCAGATTCCCCATAATAACCCTTATTGCAATCTTTACACGGTACCACATAAACTCCAACGTCATCTTTCCTTTCTTTTTCATGATTCCTAATCAACTTTGATTTTAACGAGGTATTATACCTAAAAGCTAAATCCAACCTATTTTCCCTATTCTGTTTTAATAAATGTTGCACCCTTTCCAAACTATGATGATAAGGAAGCGGAATACACTGACTACTTTTGAATTCATATTTCCCGGTTGGTGGATTATAAAAGTTTTTTCTAGCCTTGGTAAACGCTTGGTCAATAAAATATTTTGGGTATCCCAGTCTCGTGAAAACCTCTCTTATATGTTTCATTTCCTTGTCTATGTACTGTGGATCACAAATCCGAAGCCCTCTCGTTACCATGTTGACGATTACATTAGACTTTATACGTTGGCTATGGTATGAATAAAAATGAATGTACATTTCTGCATTGGTGTCTTTTCTGTAAACACTAAATGTAAAGTTAAAAGTAACAGGGTCATGGTGAACCAGAACGTCCAGAAATGGCAAATTATTGTCGGCCTCAAATTCAACTGAAAAGTTAATGGATGGCATCAAGTTATTAACAAATTCTAAAAAACGATTAAACTGAATAACACTACCTTTATAAATCAAAAAGATATCGTCAACATATCTAACCCATAGAAAAGGCTTAATGTCCTCAGGA
This sequence comes from Macrobrachium nipponense, assembly GCF_015104395.2. Taxonomy (NCBI): domain Eukaryota; kingdom Metazoa; phylum Arthropoda; class Malacostraca; order Decapoda; family Palaemonidae; genus Macrobrachium; species Macrobrachium nipponense. Next base: position 7,774,851 of record NC_061110.1, on the reverse strand, counting down.
CAACGGCTAACTAAATCAGCTTCAAACAATTCCTTGCACAAATTAGCCAACACTGGAGATAATGGTGACCCCATAGCTATTCCGAAGTTTTGTCGGTAACCCTGCCCTCTGAAGCTAAATACAGTTGAATTAACACAAAGCTTAATCAAATCAATTAAAATGTCAACAGGAATTTGTGGATTAAAGGTACCCTCCCTTTCTTTTTCCTTGAGTTTGTTTAAAACGAAATCTAATGGGACATTTGTAAATAATGCATTAACGTCTAAACTAATCATTTTACCCTCGCAATGGCCTATATTCCGTATTCTCTCAATAAAATCTGATGAATGACGTAAATGAGAAGGGGAGAATTTACCCAAGAAATTACTCAGAATCGTAGCTAACCATTTAGCCAACTTTGACTGAGGAGCACCACACGTTGACACTATGGGTCTCAATGGGCACCCCGGTTTGTGTGCTTTAGGTATGCCATAAAAATACGGAAGGAACGGATTCTTATCAGAAGTCATTTTAAGTAAATTATCACGCAAATCTCTATCCATAACCCGGCTGCTGATAGCCTTAAGCTGCCTGTTAAATTCTTTCTGTATTTCACTAATCGAAGGAATCGATACAAGCTTCGTATATGTATTTTCATCATCCAATAATCTAAAAATCTTATTATTGTAATCATCAATGTTCATAATAACAACTGCCCCACCCTTATCTGCCTTCATAATTTTAACTTCTTTATTTCTACCCAACCTGCTAATCGCATCTCTGTGCCTGCGGGGTAACACTGTTTTCTGTGGTTCAATAGCACAGGCTGCCAAACATCCCTTTAAAAAATTAATTTGAAAATCTTGATTTTGATAATTGAATCTATTAATAATGCTTAGTCCTTCAACTAAAAAATTTTAGGGAGGGTCTCATTTTAAATCTATCTTCATTTGTTTTAACCACTGAAGAAAAAGAAGCCTTGTGTTTAGGGTTCAATTTTTGCATGGGTTCTGGGGATAATTTTTTAGTCCATTCGTTGAAGAAACGCATCTTAATATTACCCTTTTTAACTGCTATGGTGACCTGTAAAATCATCAAGGTAAGTACGGGAGTGGGAGGTTAAGTATGGACCCCAGTTCTCTGCCCAGTTCAAGGAGACGAACTGAATACTTCATTAGACTTATTTTAATTCCATAAATCGCACATTTTAACCATTTTCCATGCAATTAAAGGTTCATTCAATTTATAAAAATCCCTGTAGAGGTAAATTCTGTCTTAATTAAGGAAAATTTATTTGAATTTTCGGACCAATATATACATGATTATAGCAGCATTGAGGTACTGAAAACTTGCAAAATAATTACCATTGTTTACGCCTTATAAAGGTGTAGTTGTAAAAGAAAACGAGTCACATTACACTTTTGAAGAAAATGTAACTATAGTTATATGGGTTACTATATTAGTATTTAGAGGTTCGCAGGTGTAATAGTATATACAATGAACACAATAACAGACGTTTAACAGGTTTGATAAATATTATCTGGATAATATACTTACGTATAATCGTGCATATATAATTGAATATTAAGACAGTAACGTCTAAATATGAATAACTTGTGAAAAAATCTCTCTCTCTCTCTCTCTCTCTCTCTCTCTCTCTCTCTCTCTCTCTCTCTCTCTCTCTCTCTCTCAAGGATGGACTGTTGTTTCATGGAAACAAAAACAAAGACTTATTTGAATAAGTAGTTAAAATTGTAACAATGATAAGTTTGGTGTGGATTACTGGATGTTCCATTAGTTATTAGTAAGATGTTTCCATTATTATTGATGAAAGTGAGTATCCTGTAAAAGAGAATTCTTCATTTTAAGACATGGGCCTTCTGGTTTAAGTTATATATTCCTATATATGTTAACTTAACTATTATTTTTTATTGTTTGCTTACATTATACTCGTTAATGACGAAACTGGCTCCCTCTAGAGTCTAGATGACCCTAGATCTAGATCACATTATTAATCGGCAATCTAGTTCTTAGAATGCTGATTTAAGTAAGAAAAAAATTACAGACACTTTCGCTGCTTCTAACCTAATGTACCCGTCATATAGTAAAATAAAGCTCCCTTGCTGTGAAAATATCAAATAAGAAACTTGACACTGCCAATTCAACCATCCATTTACACTTCCTTATTCTAAAACTATCGGTGGTTAATTTATTAATGCTTATTTGAATAGAAGCAATCTTATCCAAGGTTTTATATGAAGCCGCGCAATGTCTGTAATGAAATTTATGTTAGGGAGACTGGTATATAGAACCCGCAAAGACTGACTGACAATAATATATTAAGAATATATGCGGCAAGAAAGCCACAGCGGTGTAAATACAAATAAATATTTAGATATATATAAACAATCCAGAGCCTTCGAGATTCTCTTTGATTTTCTTTCCTATTCTCAGAATGTGATGGATAATTACATTTACACCACTGTGGATTTCTTCATCATTTTTCGTGACTCTTGCTATTTTGAGAGTTTTATGAGTAATATATGTTTCAGAGAGCCGTGGGATTTTCGCCATACGAGTGCCCCAGGTCGTAGCATAAACCATTAAAAAGGCAAGCTGTTCTTCAAAAGAAATTTCCATTACAAAAGAAAGATTCTGGGATCCGCCTTCATCAGTCAGACGGACAATACGAAGTGAATAGGAGAGCACTTGAAATCAGATTTCACGGGCGAGTTATTCTAAGACTACATTCTCTCAAACGAGTGTTCCAGCCTATCCGCCCACCAGACCCAACTCAGGCTGGAGCTAACGAGGACTACAACAACGTCATAGAGGGATTGATCCCTTTCATCAGAGGATTACCACCGTTTCTGACCCTACAAAAGTCGTTGTTCCAGCCTGCGTGTTGCATGTTGATAATCTTGTTCCCTTGTCTACTGGTCCATATTCATCAGATATCAGGTTAGTCGCGTCAATTGCTTTGATGGATTTGAATTTCATAGAACGCTGTTAGATTGGTGTAAAAAGGTATACTCTCTCTCTCTCTCTCTCTCTCTCTCTCTCTCTCTCTCTCTCTCTCTCTCTCTCTCTCCACGCACACATACACACATATATACTACACATTATATATATGCGTATATAGACATATGTATCTTAAGTATGTCAGTCGCACTTATAATCAAGAATAATAATATAGAAATTTAAGAATCTAAACACATACAGCCAATGCATGTTTATATTCATACTTGCAGAATACAATTGAGACAAACACTATCTCAAATAAATTCGCTCAAACAAACCGAATCAAACCAGCTCATAGACAAATTCTCAATAACATTCCAACTCAATTATACACAAAGACTCACGCACACACACTCATACAGACACACAAAGCCCATTGAAACACCCAGACAAATGCATATTCAAGAACACACACACAGATTCGAATAAGTGATTAAACACAGACTAAATAACAATTGGCCTTTTCAACCAAACATGACACAAGCGAAGTAGTTGAATAATAATTCAAATCTTTCCTTTTGGGTGTGGTTGCTGGAGTCATAGCCACGCCTTCATTCTGTATCTGGTTACCGGGAATAACACGTATTGATGGTTATCTGTTGCATATTCATATGTATATATATATATATATATATATATATATATATATATATATATATATATATATATATATATTATATATATATACGTATATATATATATATATAATATATATATATATATATATATATATATATATATATATATATATATATATATATATATACTATAGAAATAATCAACACAATTACGTATGGAACAAATAATTTTCTGACTCACGTCAGGATCCCAGCCATGGTTGGTAGTGGTCTCGTCTGTCAATTGAAAGACCTGGGTTCGATCCTGAGTGAGTCAGAAATTTATTTATATATGTATATACAGATATATAGCTATTTGTCAATTATTTAATTCCATCACAAGAACTTTCCTAAACCAGACGTTTAGATTCATTTTATAAGACCCCAAGACTCCTTCCCCATTCAGG
>NC_061110.1:7733327-7760827 GCF_015104395.2 Macrobrachium nipponense | reverse complement strand
CATATGGAAGTGTCTCTCACGGTTCACTGGTTCTTAAGTATAATTTCTTTGGTTTTATAAAGTGATGTTTACGTAATATTTGCAGAGTTAGGATTTTGTCGTGATTTTGTTGTAATTCTTTTAATTTATTGCTTTGACGAAAAAGAAGATAGTATATATATACACCCACACACACACACACACACACACACACACACACACACATTGTACAAAACTGCTGGAGTCTTGCAACACTACTCAGACCTTTTAGAATGACAGCAGACAGGAATAACAGAGAAAATCTGATTTTAGGATTTATGAAAAATATAGATGAAAATAACACTTGACATCAGTATAAGTAAATAAAGATTTGATATGTTTGCCAGCATATTAACAGGAATAGCAGAGGAGATATGATCCAACTGTTTATGGACAATGCATGATAGCCAGTGAAAATTCCACTGGACGTCAACAACGGTAAATAAACAGCCAGACAAATTAATCAATAAATCAATAAAGGTCATATTGTCCCAAAATGTATCAAGATTTATGAAAAATATGGAATACAGAATGAAAACAACAATAACATCAATAAATGCAAATAAACATTAAGACAAGTTAGTCATTAAATCAAGAAATGGGAGATTTCTTAAACCAGAGGCTCTTTTATTCCTAAATGTATCAGGTTTCAAGTTGACCTTCAGAATAAATATTCCTACATTTTTATTCTCCTTCGTCATCTTTTTTTTCTCCCCTTTTTCTCCTTTTGCTTTTTTCAACCTCCTTTTTTGTCAAGAACACCTTCAAGGTTGGAGGGAACAGTTATAACTCCATGAAATCTTGCCCAGTCTGGCTGAAGTCCGCAATCCGGATGTCCTTGTGTTGTATATATTTATGAAGCCATCCTTTGCTTCTCTCTCTCTCTCTCTCTCTCTCTCTCTCTCTCTCTCTCTCTCTCTCTCTCTCTCGTCTAGATTAATTGTCTCTAACAATCACTTCCCCTCTTCCTCTCTCTCCCAAATCAGCTTTGTCTGTAATAATCAGTCCCCCTCCCCCCCCCCCCCCCTCTCTCTCTCTCTCTCTCTCTCTCTCTCTCTCTCTCTCTCTCTCTCTCTCTCTGTGTTTTTCAATAATGAATATTTTGAATATTTTTTCTCTCTCTCCCTCCTAACCTATACGTCTCTGTAATAATCCTTTCATCTCTCACACTTTGTTTTTCTAATACTGCACAACCTGAAGCTCTCTCTCTCTCTCTCTCTCTCTCTCTCTCTCAAAAGAACGTCTGTCTGATGATATCCTTATCATTTTTCTGTTTCACTGCTCACTTATTCCTGATATTTTAACTTGATTATCCTGGAAACGGAACTCTGTTTTAAATCACAACACGTTTCAGGCTTTTCATGAAATAATAATTATGTATTAAGCAATGGAAATGTGGTTAGCATTCTAATCCGTGTAAATCCTCTTAAAATGAATATTCGAGTTTTGTTATAAAGAGATGCGTCAATAAAATAAAGATTTACTATTCCTTTTAGGCCTATCAGTAGTAGCGTTGAGTGTCTATCTTTCTAGTGGGTATCAAGTTTACTCTTTGCTGTCCATTCCAGCGTAGTATTTCTCCATATTTGTAAGGATGGTGTTGATGCAAACTCACAAAAACACGTACACCTATACACATATATACACATACATATATCTCATGAAGAATGAGGTCAGTAATATGTAGACCAGTAACAATTTGTGTGAATGTCCTTAATTATCCTCGTTTCGTTTAGTCCAGTGCCAAGGTTGACTTAGGACACTTTTCCCTCACCTGACGAGCCAACGTTAATTTATTGACCTTTAAATGCCCTAAGAAATTATCTACTCTTTTAGTCTTAATCATTATATATTGAATAGTTTTCTTTGCAATATTTATCCTATTGTATGTAGTCTCCTTGTGAAGGGATAGTTAGTTGTTTTTAACTTTCCTTGTGGATATATATTTATATTATCTACCATATGTATTTATATAAAATATATATATATATATATATATATATATATATATATATATAGATAGATAGATAGATAGATAGATAGATAGATAGATAGATAGATAGATCATGTCTGATTTACAGAAAGACGTTTCTACTAACTAACAACATCGAACTACAAAATTTTGTAACTTCCCACATAATCTTTTTTAACAACAGCAACGTTTGTTGCATAGAACAGGAATCCTATGGTACGAACTTCAATGTGTAAAAGAGATACCATATCCCGTACCATACCCACCACCTCTCGTTCCCGTGAGCAACATCGAAGCACCAACTTCCTGGTATAATAAGGTCCTTGTAAAATACTTCCTATAGCTGTCAAGTTTTCCCTCGGTCCCTACCTAGTCAACATCGGGTTCCTGGGGCGTGTTGGAAACGCAGCTATGCTGAGTTTCCTTCAGACAGGTGACCTCTAAATTCTTCTTACTTCCGATTTTCCTTTGGGCTCTTGCAAGAGATAATATGATTTTTTTTTTATTATTTTGTGTTTATGATGAACATGTAGCTTGATTGTGTAGAAAGGCTGTGTTCGGTATCAAGGAGGCTTCTAATTATCCTTGTGTCTATAAGATATATATGCATCTATATATATATATATATATATATATATATATATATATATATATATATATATATATATATACGAGTATATAGATACACGCTTACACATATATGTATATAAATATACATGAATATATTGAGGGAGAGAGAGAGAGAGAGAGAGATAAATGTGTGTTATGAATGCAAAATATATTAAGACTTACATCAAATCTCTCTCTCTCTCTCTCTCTCTCTCTCTCTCTCTCTCTCTCTCGTTTGCTATTTCCAATAAAGAAAAATTCCAGAACATCATTCAGTTGGATAAACAAAGTAAAATCAAAAGTTGAATGTTTAACATTGAGTAAATTTTACAAGAGCATAATAACATTTGAAACTCATAGAATTGAATCATCCTTAAAATTTGCACTGATAATGTTGCAGTTTTGTAAATTCTCTGACAGCAAACCATAAGACCCGAGGAACCTCTTATGCAACTCCTTTTCGCGGGAAATATTCTCGACCATGATTGGTGGCTAATGACGTCATCACTAAGATCGCTAATTGGTCGCTTTTGGAGTTCACTTTGCCATATGACACCATGAACTCAACTTTCCATGCAACTGTTGACAAAAATAATGAGATTTCTCGTATTTATTATGATGATATAGGTGTAAAATATAAAACATCTACATTTGGCATAAAGGGAGCTCAATATTATCCATGTCTATATAGATTATTTAAAATTTATTTCATTTGGAAGGTAACCAGTTCATCTTTTTGTTGTCATATCAAATAAAGACAGATATTTCATAGTATTTTACTCCAGCGTCCTTGTTCAAGCTATAACTTAAAGGAAGCATCAGCCATCAGTTTCCATAGCAACTCGTTACCAACAACAGTAAGCCCATATGGCCTTGTACATTGCTGTTTAAAGATCATTCCATTTTTTCAACCTTTTATGTTGAATTTTCCGAGTAGACTTCTGAAAAATTAAAGCTATTTGAATGTTTTGATAATATGTTTTGGATCAGCTTTAAATCTTGGTACAGACTCATCTCTTTGGAAAATAAAAATTAAAAAGAAGGAAGAGAGAGAGAGAGAAGAGAGAGCGAGATAGAGAGAGAGAGAGAGAGAGAGAGAGAGAGAGAGAGAGAGAGAGAGACTGGTTTACAAATGGTATTTGGAAAAAGGCAATCGAAAATAAATAAATGAATAAGTAGGAAAAAATATAAATGAAACATATATATTTATGAGTGTGTATAAATACAATCTACATGCATACGTACTTATATGTGTATATATATATATATATATATATATATATATATATATATATATTATATATAATATATATATATGAGGATGAAGAGAGAGATACACATGTAATAAATGTTAAGAATTTTCCAATCTCCAGTCTCTCTCTCTCTCCTCTCTCCCTCTCTCATCTCGCTCTCTCCAGTCTCTCTCTCTCTCTCTCTCTCTCTCTCTCTCTCTCTCTCTCTCCTCTCTCTCTCTCTCTCCTTCGAAAAAAAATATCCAGGAACACCGGTCAATGAAATTTTATTTTATTCAGATAACTGATCTGCAGTTGAAATTCCCCAAAAAATATCAAGCTATCTCTCTCTCTCTCTCTCTCTCTCTCTTCTCTCTTCTCTCTCTCTCTCTAGAATTTTCAACTGAAGTGAAATCAAAAATTGATTATTTTTCCAGAAATAAATTTTTATTATCACGTAATAATAGATAGAGCATTATTCAAATAACTTATTTGCATTTGAAATTCCAAGACTTAAAAAGTTTCAAAACATCCCAAAATTTTCCCCATTTGAAATTTCGCAAACAGCAATCCATAAGACGAAAGGAAACCTCTGAAGTAATGATATTGTACGGGAAAATTCTCGATCGTGTATTGGCTGCTTACCTTCTGAATACAATAAAGTAACGAAAAAACAAATCGATAATATATATATATATTATATTATTATATATTTATCGGTTCTATGTCATATAATATATATATTCTATTATATATCTACGTATATATATTGTATAGTATTATATTATATATAATATAATATTATATATATTATATATATGTATATATATATGTATAATATATATATATATATCTATATAATATAATGTATATATATGTAATCTAGATATATATAAGATATATACTTATATATAATCATATAATATATCTATATACTATATATATTATACGGTAATATATCTCTATATATATCTATATACTATATTTATTATAATATAATATATATATATACATATATATGAGATTATATGTCGATAATCTATACTATCTATATATATAATCATATATATACGTATATATTTACATAATATCGCCACATGAAAGGTGGTGCCTGGTCTTTGATTTTTCACCTTTCATGTGGCTATTTACGCACATATTTGTCACGTGCTGTTTGGTGACTTTTTGCTGATATATATATATATATATATATATATATATATATATATATATATATATATATATATATATATGCCTTAATACCCTCACTGATGGGTGACTGGATCTTTCAAATTTGGAAAAGTGAGAGAGAGAGAGAGAGAGAGAGAGAGAGAGACATTGATTTATGTTGCATACACTATATGTGTGTGTGCGTGTGTGTGTGTGTGTGTGTATAAAGAATCTTATAAGTTTTAGTCTCTCTCCCTCCTTCTATATTATGTATCCGTCTATATATATATATATATATATATATATATATATATATATATATATATATATATATATATATATATATAGTATAAAAATTAATAAGGAAATATATATAATAGATAAAAATTAATTGGAAAGATCCTATTTTAATTTTTGATTCTTATGAGAGGGAGAGGATGTAGTATGAGTGTAGTGTATGCAACATAAAATCAATCTCTCTCTCTCTCTCTCTCTCTCTCTCTCTCTCTCTCTCTCACGTATATATATATATATATATATATATATATATATATATATATATATATATTATACGTATATATATATATATATATATATATATATATATATATATATATATATATATATACATAAATAGCCACATGAAAGGTGGTGCCTGGTCTTTGATTTTTCACCTTTCATATGGCTATTTACGTACATATTTGTCACGTGCTGTTTGGTGACTTATTGCTGATACGTGTTATATATATATATATATATATATATATATATATATATATATATATATATATATATAATATATATACATATATATATATATACATATATATATATATATATATATATATATATATATATATATAATATATATATATGAACCTTTTGCCTTAATACCCTCTCACTGATGGGTGACTGGATCTTTCAAAATTTGGAAAAGTGAGAGAGAGAGAGAGAGAGAGAGAGAGAGAGAGAGAGAGACATTGACTTATGTTGCATACACTATATGTGTGTGTGCGTGTGTGTGTGTGTTGTGTGTGTATAAAGAATCTTATAAGTTTTAGTCTCTCTCTCTCCATCTATTATGTATCTGTCTATATATATATATATATATATATATATATATATATATATATATAATAAAAATTAATGGAAAGATCCTATTTTAATTTTTGATTCTTATGAGAGGGAGAGGATGTAGGGGGCTTTGAAATTTATCCAAAATGGATGAGTGTAGGATAATGAAATCACTTAAAAATATATAGAATAGTCTGTTTTATTTTATATAAAATTTATTGTAAAAAGGAAACAGTTCCGGAGGGTACAGAAACTCATAACACGAGATAAGTCAGTTGTCATGGTAACCAATGTTTACGATGGAGGACTGCTTGAACAAGGATACTGGAGTAAACATAATACTACATTAAAGTCTTTATTATAAATTTTACAAGACTCCTTGTATAGTACCATGATACATATAGAAATATATATCTTAGTATTTTTAAACAATTTATTAACTTACAAGTGTAAAAAAAAAAGCTCTTTGAAACATAGAAAAATAAATAAAACTTAGAGATCTTGTTCAGCCAAGATTTGGCTACACTGAACCCTTCTCTTTCAAAAAGTAAAAAGGTGAACAGCTACCTTCTAATTAAATGAATACGAATTAAATCTTTATAAACGTACGAAGTAATTAAGCCTTTTTAAGCAATATACAGAATTTTTTATTATACTGGTATATGATTATCAAAAAGGCAAAAAAATCTCATTATCTTTTTTCAAAAATAACTTTGGAAGATTGGTTGCTGGTGATATATGGCAAAAATACCACAGTAGTAACATAGTAAATAAAAGAGAGACCAATCAACAACCATATTGATGACTTCATTAACAGCCAATCACAGTCGAGAACTTTCCCCGCGAAGGAGTTACTCGAGTCATATGGATTCCTGTTTGAGAATCTGTCAGGTGATTTTATTATTTTTAAGTAAAAGTTTTCGTTTTTTCAAATGCCCAGTAAGTAAGACATTTAAACAATGTCCCAAGAAATCGTTTAAGATATTTGCATATTTTATTTTGTGTAAAATAAGCTTTCGGTTTTAACTTATTCATCTCACTGAAGGGTGTTCTGGAATTCTGTTTCTTAAATTGAGAGAGAGAGAGAGAGAGAGAGAGAGAGAGAGAGAGAGAAGAGAGAGAGAGAGACAGAGGAGAGAGAGAGAGAGAGAGAGAGAGAGAGAGAGAGAGACTTAGACCAAGGCAATATGGAAGTCCTTTAAACTTCCGACTGAGGAAAAATGGTGAAGCTTTTGGCAGAAGCAAAATGCATGATAAAGTAAAGAATAAAGTGTAAGACTAATAATGATTTATAGGACACGAGGGAATGTAAATAATAAAGTACATAACCAAATGTAAACTTAACAATGAAGTATTAAACAAATCATTTGTATTACATATCAAAAGAAGCCCAAATATAACCAATGAATTATATAAACAGACAGTAAAATGAACAATAATATTCACAAGTTCCTTGTTCTTAAACTCGAAGCCTCTTTTCTTCCCAAAGCAAATCAGAAACATCCAGCCTCCTGGAAGCAACAAACTGGTCTGTACAGGAAATGAACTTGGAATCGCTGCTTGCTGGAATGTGACCGATTGGTCTTAGAGTAAATTGCGATTCGTGATTCGTAGCTGATCTCGTGAATGTTGAATCTTGATGTGGAAACAGCGAATTGGGACGTTACGTCACGGAGAGTAAGTTCGATAAGCTTGAAATGCAGAATCATTGCCTCGACATTCCTTGTTGCTTGTGGTCATGGCGTTTCAGACTCTTTCCAAAGATGGCCTACGACAAAATCACGCTTGGTTGAGGATACTAACTGAAAATCTGCAATTTATAGGAGATTAATTATTCTGAAGCAATTATTTTGCTTAAAAGCTAAAATTAAGACTTCTGCAAAGATATTTCATCATCAACATTGTATAAAATATAACTAGTTAATTTTCCAAAATATGCATCGGTCATTTTTTTTTACAATTTCTTGTCTCTTACGATATTAGTAATTTTAGTTTTTGCAAAGACGCAACTTTAATCATTGCACGTAAGACATATTAGCTATGTTGCACAAGATATTAGCTTATTCAAGACTCATTACATATTTTCCATAACTTAAAACAATTATTATTTTGTATGCAATACAGTAGCATTAGTTTTCATAAGACTTACACAAACATTTGGCTTGATGCATTATAAAGTATGTTTTCATGCAATGTCCTTCAGTCGATTCCAAGTTCTCTTGAAGCCACCTGGGAACCATCTGGCTACTCACTGACCAGCCATCTGGAAAGTCTATTTCTGATTACCCGAAAGTGCAGTCTTCATCTTTATGGCTGCCTGTGGATATAAAAGCAGCAGATTTAATCAATGTCTCCTAAACTGTGCAATTTGTGGAATCTCTTCCTTCTCTAATTTCTTTTGTCCTTTTCCCATTTTCTCATTATACTTCGTTTGCAGCATCCACGTAGTTCACGTCTATATACACATCTCCTACAGTGGATCAGGAAATACATAGATGGTCTGAGTAACTGAACAAGTTTGTTATCATTTGCTTACACCCTAACATTTGATTCACTCATAAATCTGCTAGGAAACTTCAAAAGAACGATTGGAAACACGAGCCACACCAACACCCAGCCACAATTACTGCAGTGAATTAGCAGTAATGATAAACAAAACTGGAATATGTAAAGTTAGAAGGCTATGATGATATATGCAGGACAATAGTGCTGGAATTTAAAATAAAGAGAACCAGCATGAAAAAAATATGTGATACTATCGAATCATTTCCTTTTGGAATTTTTAGGAGGCACATCATTAAATACTTCCTTTGTGATTATCTCAGTTCTTTCTAAGTTCTTGCAACTTTAAAAATCAGGCAGTGAAATCATCTCCAACCAGCGATGCATGATTTATGATTCTATGAAATTCTGGGCTGGCAAGACTAGCACAGGAGCAATCTCGGTCATTCAGGGCTTAACACATCGAAAATAGGGGGTTGGAGTGGCTGGACAGCAGCATGAAAGAAAGAAAGCATGAATGAAGGTAGAGCAGTAGGCTAAAAAGTAAGTGCATCTCGGAGCCGATGGGACTGCAAACGAGCTAAAGTAACGCCTGCAGTTCACCATACGAGGTGCACCGATAGCACTCTCCCCTGGCCCCCTCCCGACCGGAATGACCAACTAATGAACCCCCACAGGTGTTACAGTCATTACACTCACAACACACCTGGCAGAATTACAGCGTTTTGCGCAATCTTATCACATGTAATTGAGCGATAACACCTGCGATCCAATGGTCACTCACTCTCACAGACCCTTAAAGTTATTTTGTTACTGAGTCGTTCGCTAAGTCTTCCCTTGCTCTCCGTCAATGAACAAGTCAGTTGGACGTTCTTTGGGAAAGGAGGAGGCGGGAATTTGGTGGCGGGGGGAGGGGAGAAGCGACGGTGGGGGTGTGAGGGGGAGGCAACTACCCCTCCTAGGAATTACACCCTGACGAACCTCGGTCAAACCGATAATTTGTCTGCACGGGTAAACGCCTGGAAGACGATTCAATTAAAGGATTTATTTTGATAATCATGGGAAATGCTACTGAATTCTGTATCTTTAATTATGTTCCTTTCATTTACGACTTATAACTTAGAGAACGATGTATATAAGGAGAGGCAAATGTACATTATTATTATTATTATTATTATTATTATTATTATTATTATTATTATTATTATTATTATTATTATTATTATTATTATTGTATGCTGGAAACAGACCTTCTTTCAAACATGTTTTATTGAAAATAATGGCAAAATTCATAGATTTGATTTTATACAAAATTATTTCAATTCTCCTCATGAATTCTGCCATTATTTTTAACAAAATATTATTTTTTTTTTTTTTATCACAGTCCAATTCGACTGGGTGGCATTTATAGTGTGGGGTTCCGGGTTGCATCCTTCCTCCTTAGGAGTCCATCACTCTTCTTACTATGTGGGCCGTTTCTAGGATCACACTCTTTTGCATGAGTTCTGGAGCTACTTCAGCATCTAGTTTTTCCAGATTCCTTTTCAGGGATCTTGGGATTGTGCCTAGTGCTCCTATGATTATGGGTACAATTTCCACTGGCATATCCCATATCCTTCTTATTTCTATTTTCAGGTCTTGATACTTATCCATTTTTTCCCTCTCTTTCTCTTCAACTCTGGTGTCCCATGGTATGAGTGATACTTTCGTCTTGATTTTTTCAATCAATGTCACGTCTGGTCTGTTTGCACGTATCACCCTATCTGTTCTGATACCATAGTCCCAGAGGATCTTTGCCTGATCGTTTTCTATCATTCCCTCAGGTTGGTGCTCGTACCACTTATTACTGCAAGGTAGCTGATGTTTCTTGCACAGACTCCAGTGGAGGCCTTTTGCTACCGAATCATGCCTCTTTTTGTACTGGTTCTGTGCAAGTGCCGGACATTCGCTTGCTATGAGGTTTATGGTTTCATTTTTCGTATTGCACTTCTTACATATGGGAGAGATCTTATTTCCATCTATCGTTCTTTGGATATATCTGGTTCTTAGGGCCTGATCTTGTGCCGCTGTTATCATTCCTTCAGTTTGCTTCTTGAGCTCTCCCCTCTGTAACCATTGACATGTGTCATCGCTGGCCAATTCTTTAGTCTGTCTCATGTATTGTCCGTGCATTGGTTTGTTGTGACAGTCCTCTGTTCTGTTTGTCATTCTCCTGTCTCTGTATATTTCTGGGTCTTCGTCTACTTTTATCAGTCCTTCTTCCCATGCACTCTTGAGCCACTCGTCTTCACTCGTTTTCAGATATTGCCCCAGTGCTCTGTTCTCGATGTTGACGCAGTCCTCCATGCTTAGTAGTCCTCTCCCTCCTTCCTTTTGTGTTATGTATAGTCTGTCCGTATTTGCTCTTGGGTGTAGTGCTTTGTGTATTGTCATATGTTTCCTAGTTTTCTGGCCTATGTTGCGGAGTTCTGCCTTCGTCCATTCCACTATTCCTGCGCTGTATCTGATTACTGGCACTACCCATGTGTTTATGGCTTTTATCATATTTCCGGCTTTGAGTTTTGACTTGAGTATCGCCTTCAGAATCTGTATATATTCTTTCCTGATCGTGTCCTTCATCTCTTGGTGTTTTATATACCCTCCTTCCATTATTCCCAGGTATTTGTATCCAGTCTCATCTATGTGTTTGATGTTGCTCCCATCTGGTAGCTTTATCCCTTCAGTCCATGTTACTTTGCCCTTTTGTATGTTGACTAAGGCGCATTTTTCTATTCCAAACTCCATCCTGATGTCCCCAGATACAATCCTTACAGTCTGGATTAGGGTATCTATTTCCTTGGTGCTCTTACCATACAGCTTGATGTCGTCCATGAACATCAGATGGTTAATTCTGTTGCCTCTTTTCTTGAGTTGGTGCCCAGCATCCATCTTCTGCAGTACTTTTGTCATGGGAATCATGGCTACTACGAAGAGTAGTGGGGACAGTGAGTCGCCCTGGAAGATCCCTCTCCTGATATTAACCTCTGCTAGTCTTATTCCAGAGCTTGTAAGTATTGTATTCCAGTTGCGCATTGTATTTTTGAGGAAGCTGATGGTGTTTCCCTCTGCCCCATATATCTTCAAGCATTCTATTAGCCATGTGTGTGGTATCATGTCGAAGGCTTTCCTATAGTCTATCCATGCCATGCTTAGGTTGGTTTTCCTTCTCTTACTGTTCTTCATTACCATTTTGTCTATCAGGAGCTGGTCTTTTGTGCCCCTACAATTCCTTCTGCAGCCTTTCTGTTGGCGGGGGATGGTTTTTGTATCCTCTAGGTAGTTGTATAGCCTTTCGCTGATGATACCTGTCAGTAACGTCCACATTATTGGTAGGCAGGTGATAGGCCTGTAGTTACTGGCTATATTTCCCTTACTCTTGTCTTTTTGTACTAAGGATGTTCTTCCTGTGGTCATCCATTTGGGTGCATGGTGATTTGAGATACAATGCTGGAGTTGTTCTGCTATTCGTGGGTGTAGGGCCTTAAAGTTTTTCAGCCAGTATCCATGGACTTCATCGGGACCTGGGGCTTTCCGGTTTGGCATTTTCTTTAGTTGGTGTCTGACTGTGTCTGTCGTGATGTCAGTGAATCTTTGTTTTATTCTCCCTGTTTCTTCTGCCTTGACTTCCTGGAGCCATGTTGCATGTTTGTTGTGTGATACCGGATTGCTCCATATGTTTTCCCAGAGTCTCTTACTTGGTTCGGCTTCAGGAATTTCTGGGTGGTTGTCTTCCCCTCTTAGTTGGCTGTATCGTCTTTTCTGGTTGGTTCCGAATAGTTTGTTCTGTTGGTATCCCTTATTCCTGTTCATGTACCATTGGATCTTATGTGCTTTGGCCTTAAGCCTCTGTTTTACATCTTCTATTGTGTTGTTTAGTCCCCTCTCGTGTACTTTGTATTTCTCGTTGAGTTCCTCCCTTGTTTTCTTGCTTCTTAGCCTTTTTTCTGCCATCTCTTTCAGTTTACTCAAGTCAGATCTCATCACCATGATTTGCTTGTCCAGGCGCCTTTTCCAAGGCGGTTGCTGTTTTGGTTTCTGTTGGGCTGGTTGTGCTGGTGGTGTTGGTGTTCGTGTCCCCATCCGTTCTGCTACTAATCTTGCTCCTGCATATGTCAAGTTATTTGTTTCTGTGATATTGGTGGTGTGTATTAGTCTCATAATTTCATTGACCTCACTTGTTTTCTCCCTTAATTTCTTGGTGTTGTAGGCTTTCATGGAGGGGATCTTTGTTCTCTCTGTGTCTGGCTTCATCCATTGCCTGATCTTTTCTACCCATTCCGTCCTGTGTGTTACTTCGTCAGTGTTTCCTCGTGTGTCGTTGTTTGATACCTCATCATCCCTGTCGTCTTCTGTGGCATCGTCTCACAGTTCGTCTTCTTGTAATTCGTTCCCGTGCGTCATTTCCCTTTCCAGTTCCTCTCTTTCTGTTGGGGAGAGCCAGTTCTCTTTCTTTATGTTCCTTACTTGGTCTGCCAGCCTCTGCTCTTTTTGGGGGGTGTTATTCCTCTCATTTCAGATGTTGACCAACCTTCTTCTATATCCTATCTCCGTCGGGTTGCTTGTGATGTAGCATCTCCATATTTCCTTATTTTTTTCTTTTGTCCTTTTCTTCCTTTGGTTGGTCTGCTTTTGTAGCTCCAGTCTCAGGCTGTTGGTTACTGTCGTTGTGGTGGTCAATTGCTGGATGACGACCTCCAAGTACCTGACCATCTTCCCCTTCAATTGGGTTGAATACCTGGCTGCCGGACGAAGCTCCTCTGTTGCCAGAGGTTCCATTTACGTCGTTGTCGTTTATTCCTTCATTTCTTTCCATCATTGCTGAGTTTTGCTATTTAACCCAAGGAATCAATGCCGAGGAGAGCGGTCACCCATCCAAAGACTGACCAGCCCCAATGTTGCTTAACCAGTCCATTGACGACCTAACCCACTCTGCCATGGCGCCACATTTATTATTATTATTATTATTATTATTATTATTATTATTATTATTATTATTATTATTATATTGACCTTGCAGTTCACAGCATGACTTTGGCGTCTCTGAGAAAAGGTTGCTAGTTCCTGACTGCAATATACAGTAATCGACTAATTGACAGGTAATATAATTCATTGCTTAAATAAAAAAACGAACAATTTATCTTCCATTTAACATTCCAGTGTCATTTTCTATCCACTGCGGATTGATCCCGTGACTCCAGGTTGGTAAGATGAAGTTGGTAAGATGAAGGTTCCTGTTAGCATTATCACTGATACTCGTAACCATTTATTCATTAACTAAGCGGATTAAATAACGAACTAAAACAAGGTCGCTCTTCTGGGATCAAAGGAAACGTAATTGGAAAGTTTTCTTTAAATATCCCTGAACTGGGATGGGAAAATGTCACTCGTGGTGTTCCGTAAGGAACTCTCTCTCTCTCTCTCTCTCTCTCTCTCTCTCTCTCTCTCTCTCTCTCTCTCTCTCTCTCTCTCTCTCTCTCTATACCCTTTTGTGTTGTCTTGCCCTTCCCTTATCTAAAGTTCAAGCTTTTAATGCACCAGTTAATTTGGGCAATGATGGTAGATTATACGTCAGACCAACCACCCGCCCTCCCCCTAAAAACAAAAGAAATGAGTTGACCTTTTATACGTAGGTTTGATGTAATAATACGTTTCGCTTAAAATCAAATAGAACAGTTTCTACCTCTTACAGAATTGAATCATTTTCTAGTTACAATGGCTCGTTTTATATAATGTTATTTGTTTGAAGTCAGTTTAAAAAGCTGCTGTCTCTCCCTTTTTATATGATATTGTTTGTTTAAAACCAGTTTGAACAGCTTCTACCTATTCCATATTTGAATCATTTGCTAGACACAATGGGCTATTCTACATAATGTTATTTGTTTCAAATCAGCTTAAAATGTTGCTCTCTCTCTCTCTCTCTCTCTCTCTCTCTCTCTCTCTCTCTCTCTCTCTCTCTCTCTCTCAGAATAAAATCATTTGCCAGTCACAGGGGCCAGTCTTTGGTCAAATATTAGTTACAAGGCGTGATCTGACCTCCAGCTTACTCGGGGCGCGTGCTAAAATCTATGGTCAAATAAAGAATTGTTTCACCAACGAAAATTAAAATAAGTACACTATATTCTTTAGAAATATTTTTTCTTTACTACCCAAAAATTCCCGTATCTTTAACTCAACGCGAAACACCTTTTCCAGAACCTTTTAGGCTTTCCTAACATCCCCCTCCCCCAACAACAACAGCAGCAAGAACAACAACAACAAAAACAGCAACAACAACAAAGTAGTTAGCAGGATTACTCCCCGAGTG
Source organism: Macrobrachium nipponense (assembly GCF_015104395.2). NCBI lineage: Eukaryota > Metazoa > Arthropoda > Malacostraca > Decapoda > Palaemonidae > Macrobrachium > Macrobrachium nipponense. Next base: position 7,745,910 of record NC_061110.1, on the reverse strand, counting down.
AGCGATAAAAATATACACTCACAAACAAAGTGGACTCATAAATAATGGGCTAATACATGACCACCGAAGAGGAAGCTATAATAACCTGAAAAATTATCTTCTGTTAAATCCTATTTCAGGTTACCTGATAGATTGTTGTTACTGGTTTGCTAAAGAAGACGGTTTTTGGTGACATTGCTGAATCTCTTGTTGCTTGAAAGAAATCAAGGGCATAAATATAATATTCTGAATTTCACGAATTCCGAGATGAATATTTATTCAGTGTTCTTGAAGTTCACTGAGAAATCTTTCCGTTTTTGTAGTGCGTTGTTCAGTCAATTTATCTCTCGTGAAAGAAGCGTTTTGGCAGGTTCTTGTGTTGACAGAGCATAATAAGGTCTGTTTTCATTTGCCCTAACCAATGTCTTTGCCAAAAAAACATAGATCGTAGGAATTTGGGAGAGAGAGAGAGAGAGAGAGAGAGAGAGAGAGAGAGAGAGAGAGAGAGAATTTATGGATCGAATAAATCTCAGATACGGAAATGCTCGAAAACTGGGGAGGGAGAGAGAGAGAGAGAGAGAGAGAGAGAGAGAGAGAGAGAGAGAGAGCATGCAATCTGGAACGTAACAATTTCCTTGGTAATGTGCATAAACGGTATTAGGTGATTAAAATAATCCCATTTGTACAAATAATGACATGATATGCAGATCAACAGCAACTACCAAAAACAAAAAATGGTCAACTAAGTCTAAATTATCAACTCATATTAAAAAAGAATAACGAAAGAGATTTACCACGAAACGAAACCTACTCTATATTCCAAATGTTCTTTTCCAAGTCGTCTATCACCGATCCAGCCGAGGTCCAGAGATCGTCTGGAACCTGGATACACCCTTCTCCTTGCCTAGAAGGGAATTTGAATTACATCCTAGCCCATTTAGTCATGAGAATTGCCCTTCTTGGTTTATTATCGGGGTATATGATGTAGGAAATCGCAAGTATAGGTTTTTTATTTTTATTTTATTTACTGACTGCTCTCTCTCTCTCTCTCTCTCTCTCTCTCTCTCTCTCTCTCTCTCTCTCTCTCTCTCTCTCTTTGTGTGTGGTTCAAAGTTTTAGTGTACGAATGACCAGATGTGTCTATTTTACGTGAGTATATATATTTGCTAGAGGAAATAGCTTCGTGTTGGTTAATATATATATATATATATATATATATATATATATATATATATATATATATATATATATATATATATATATATGTATATATATATATAATATATATATATCATATATATATATATATATATATATATATATATATATATATATATATATATATATATATATATATATATATACAAGTGTTCTTTTTTAGACGGTTGGACCCGATAAACGTTAGCCATTTGGATCTACTTAACTCACCAGGGTTGATCGAACACTGGGTACATAATCCACAGCACAGGTTAAACGAAGCATGATGGATTCTTAACGAAATGGCCTAAATCCGCTATCCCCAACCCCAACCCCAACCCCCTCCACAACAATCCCTAATGATCGATTTTGGAGCCCTCCGTCTGGTCGGGCGATGTTCCTACCCACTGAACCAAAAAGGTCAAAAGGAACAATGGGAAATCTTTCCGTTTTGGGCGGAGGTCCTCATCCGTGTCATAGGTTCTCCAAAACCTGCTCGTATCCGATCGTAAAGTAGATGGGCGCTACCTATGAGTACCCAAGGTATATAGAATAAGGGCTTACCTCCCTACCTACCTACCTACTTACCTACCTTTTCTGAGCCCTTGCCAAAATACACCTTTTTCCTCGTAGAATTACTACGAAAACGTCTGCATTTATCCCTTTCTATTCTGTCCTTGGGAGAAATCTCTGTAATTGCTGCTGGCGTATGATTGTAATGCTACAATTGTTGTGATCAGGTAGAGTGTTGTGGAATAAAACTGTTGTTGCTGTTGTTACATTCACTATAAGGGATGATGGGGATTAGAGTTAGTACCGTGAAAAAAAGCTATGTTGTTGCCTTACCTTACCTTACAGACCTTACAACTCGTTCGGGTTGCCCCAGGTCCCTCAGTGCGGGGCACCTCTAATGTCTACCAGAGAATTGCTAATGCATCTTCCGGTACATTTTGCATCTTCCAATCTTGTATGGTCTGGGATGCAGCTTAGATATTTGTCGAGCTTATTCTTAAACACATCTACGCTCAATCCTGATATATTCCTCAGATGAGCTGGCAACGCATTGAATAGACGCTGTATTATCGACGCTGGTGCGTGGTGGATTAATGTCCTGTGTGCTTTCCTTAGTTTTCCTGGTATAGTTTTGGGCACTATTAATCTACCTCTGCTTGCTCTCTCTGATATTTTTAGCTCCATGATGTTTTCGGTAATTCCTTCTATCTGTTCCCATGCCTGTATTATCATGTAGCGTTCTCTTTAACCATAAACACGGCTGAAAATAGAGCCTATGGACACTCGTGGATCAATATATTCCAGGACCCTCGTGCCAAAAGGCATATAGCTTTCCTAGTCGTAAAATAGATTCTATGGCAACTCGTATATCTTACTAAAATGGGCGTAATGCCTGTCCGTCCGTCTGTCATTCAATCACGGCCAAACGGCTGGTCCGATGGGCATGAAACTTGGCAGGGTTATGGTGGGGACCCCTGAGATGTTTTATAATGGGGTTTCAGCCTACCTCCCACCCCCCACCTCCCTCCGAAGGGGGTGGGGGTGAGAAGGGATTCCCTAAAACGGAGCTTGATCTGCCCGCGAAAGGAGGCTGGTAGTGCCCGTAGACTTAGTACCTTTACGAATTTTCATACTTTATTTTTGTATGTTCGCTGGTCAACATATTCCACGAAACTCGTGCTAAAAAGATCACTTAGATAAAGTCTTTATACTTCAAAAATAATAAAGCAACGATGGCATATAACATTGATAATGATAGTATTGAATTCAAAAAAATAATCCAGCGACTGGAGAACGGATGACGCAAGTACCTAACGTCATCCCTGACGAAAGGAAGTAGAGCTTATTTTTTCCCCATTGCTAAAATTACCGTGTCGAATCAAGCCTTTGTATCTTAACGGGTTGGCTCGTGATTCGCTACAGTAGTGGGTTAAACCAAGAGATAGCCAGCGGCGTCCAGACGAGATCGTCTGCTTCGGGTAATGATAAAACAAATTGCGATTCGTGACGGAGGAGATTGACTGCGTGCTCAGATTCTACGGAATTGTTTGTACCTGGCGTGAATCGTTACCTTATGTTTCTTTGAATACGAAAGAACCGTATATGCATATGCATACTGTGTATATTTGCATAGTTTTAGTATTATGTATATAGTAAAATGAGCGCATGTATAAGTATACATATATAATATGAATAAATGTATGCACGTGTACACATAATGTATTATTGTAGATTCTACGTGATATAAACTTAAACAAAAATGTTACTGACTAGCTTTCATTGCCGATGACTAATCAATCACTGACCATACCCATCATTGCTTATGCTTAAACCATTACGTAAAAAAATATATCCCTACCTGACCTACTCTGGTAGCCACCCATTCACGTACTGACCAAACGTAATAACACTGCTTAATCTTCACAGATGGGTCCTGACGCAAAGAAATAGCGAAATGTTGTAAACGCTACGATGATTACTAAACTGAAGAGGAAAGGCAGGCACCGCCTTCTGTGAAGTTTTACACTTGTCAACAGCCCTATTTTGGGCGCGATTCTCGGCGGGGTATTTCAAAGGGAGTGATCTGACACCTTTCACCTTCGGTGTATAGGGCTGATATAAAAAGCTCTCTCTCTCTCTCTCTCTCTCTCTCTCTCTCTCTCTCTGGCTTGACTTTTAAAGGTTACTTTTGCGTCTGGTGACCCCGGACGAGACTGAAAAATCCAGGCATGACAACATTGAAAATGTGTGTAATAAAAATCCACAAGTATATAGTTGACTGTATAACTATGTAAAAAATCAATTTTTCTATGTAACTGTGGATTTTTATGACACATTGTTTTTCATGAGATTGTGAGAATTTCTCAGCAGTAGTAATAATAATAATAATAATAATAATAATAATAATAATAATAATAATAATAATATGTGGCGCCGTGGAGGAGTGAGTTAGGTCGTCAATGGACTTAAGTCAAGTTAAACAACATTGGGGCTTGTCAGTCGTTGGATGGGTGACCGCTCTCCTCGGCGTTGATTCCTTAGGAAAGGATCTTTACCATAATTTCCTCAGTCTACTCAGCTGTAAATGAGTACCTATCCCTGATGGGGTAGGGTCCAGCTATGGGTTAAATAGGCAAAACAAAACTCAGCAATGATGGAAAGAAATGAAGGAATAAACGACAACGACGTAAATGGAACCTCTGGCAACAGAGGAGCTTCGTCCGGCAACCAGGTATTCAACCCAATTGAAGGGGAAGACGGTCAGGTACTTGGAGGTCGTCATCCAGCAACTGATCACCACAACGACAGTAATCAACAGCCTGAGATTGGAGCTTCAGAAGAAAAAAGGAAGAAATGGACAAGAGAAGAAAATAAGGAAATATGGAGATGCTACATCAGAAGCAACCCGACGGAGAGAGGATATAGAAGAAGATTGGTCACCATCTGGAATGAGAGGAATAACACCCCCCAAACAGAGCAGAGGCTGGCAGACCAAGTAAGGAACATAAAGAAAAAGAACTGGCTCTCCCCAACAGAAAGAGAAGAACTGGAAAGGGAAATGTCACACGACAACGAATTACACGAAGACGAACTGAGAGACGATGCCACAGAAGACGACAGGGAGGATAAGATATCAAACAACGACACACGAAGAAACACCGTCGAAGTAACAGAGAGGACGGAATGGGTAGAAAAGATTAGACAATGGATGGAGCCAGATACAGAGAGAACAAAGATCCCCTCCATGAAAGCCTACAACACCAAGAAATTAAGGGAGAAAACAAGAGAGGTCAATGAAATAATGGGCATAATACACACCACCAGTATCACAGAAACAAATAACTTGACATATGCAGGAGCAAGATTAGTAGCAGAACTGATGGGGGTTCGAACACCAACACCACCAGCACAACCAACCCAACAGAAACCAAAACAGCAACCTCCTTGGAAAAGGCGCCTGGAAAAGCAAATCATGGTGATGAGATCTGACTTGAGTAAACTGAAAGAGATGGCAGAAAAAAGGCTAAGAAGCAAGAAAACAAGGGAGGAACTCAACGAAAAATACAAAGTACAAGAGAGGGGACTAAACAACACGATAGAAGATGTAAAACAGAGGCTTAAGGCCAAAGCACATAAGATCCAACTGAATAAGGGATACCAACAGAACAAACTATTCGGAACCAACCAGAAAAGACTATACAGCCAGCTAAGAGGGGAAGACAACTACCCAGAAATTCCTGAAGCCGAACCAAGTAAGAGACTCTGGGAAAACATATGGAGCAATCCGGTATCGCACAACAAACATGCAACATGGCTCCAGGAAGTCAAGGAAGAAGAAACAGGGAGAATAAAACAAAGATTCACAGAGATCACGACAGACACAGTCAGACACCAACTAAAGAAAATGCCCAACTGGAAAGCCCCAGGTCCCGATGAAGTCCATGGATACTGGCTCAAAAACTTCAAGGCCCTACACCCACGAATAGCAGAACAACTCCAGAATTGTATCTCAAATCACCATGCACCAAAATGGATGACCACAGGAAGAACATCCTTAGTACAAAAAGACAAGAGTAAGGGAAATATAGCCAGTAACTACAGGCCTATCACCTGCCTACCAATAATGTGGAAGTTACAAACAGGTATCATCAGTGAAAGGCTATACAACTACCTAGAGGAGACAAACGCCATCTCCCACCAACAGAAAGGCTGCAGAAGGAAGTGTAGGGGCACAAAAGACCAGCTCCTGATAGACAAGATGGTAATGAAGAACAGTAGGAGAAGGAAAACCAACCTAAGCATGGCATGGATAGACTATAAGAAAGCCTTCGACATGATACCACACACATGGCTAATAGAATGCCTGAAAACTATATGGGGCAGAGGAAAACCACCCATCAGCTTCCTCAAAAATACAATGCGCAACTGGAAAGTACAATACTTACAAGCTCTGGAATAAGACTAGCAGAGGTTAATATCAGGAGAGGGATCTTCCAGGGCGACTCACTGTCCCCACTACTCTTCGTAGTAGCCATGATTCCCATGACAAAAGTACTACAGAAGATGGATGCCGGGTACCAACTCAAGAAAAGAGGCAACAGAATCAACCATCTGATGTTCATGGACGACATCAAGCTGTATGGTAAGAGCACCAAGGAAATAGATACCCTAATCCAGACTGTAAGGATTGTATCTGGGGACATCAGGATGGAGTTTGGAATAGAAAAATGCGCCTTAGTCAACATACAAAAAGGCAAAGTAACGAGAACTGAAGGGATAAAGCTCAACAGATGGGAGCAACATCAAACACATAGATGAGACAGGATACAAATACCTGGGAATAATGGAAGGAGGAGATATAAAAAACACCAAGAGATGAAGGACACGATCAGGAAAGAATATATGCAGAGACTCAAGGCGATACTCAAGTCAAAACTCAACAGCCGGAAATATGATAAAAGACCATATAAACACATGGGCATTGCCAGTAATCAGATACAGCGCAGGAATAGTGAATAATGGACGAAGGCAGAAATCCGCAGCATAGATCAGAAAACCAGGAAACATATGACAATACACAAAGCACTACACCCAAGAGCAAATACGGACAGACTATAAAAACATAACGGACGAGGAGGAATGGGAGGGAAGGGACTAACTAAGTATAGAGGACTGCGTCAACATCGAAAACAGAGCACTGGGGCAATATCTGAAAACCAGTGAAGACGAGTGGCTAAAGAGTGCATGGGAAGAAGGACTAATAAAAGTAGACGAAGACCCAGAAATATACAGACACAGGAGAATGACAAACAGAACAGAGGACTGGCACAATAAACCAATGCACGGACAATACATGAGACAGACTAAAGAACTAGCCAGCGATGACACATGGCAATGGCTACAGAGGGGAGAGCTAAAGAAGGAAACTGAAGGAATGATAACAGCGGCACAAGATCAGGCCCTAAGAACCAGATATGTTCAAAGAACGATAGACGGAAATAACATCTCTCCCATATGTAGGAAGTGCAATACGAAAAATGAAACCATAAACCACATAGCAAGCGAATGCCCGGCACTTGCACAGAACCAGTACAAAAAGAGGCATGATTCAGTGGCAAAAGCCCTCCACTGGAGCCTGTGCAAGAAACATCAGCTACCTTGCAGTAATAAGTGGTACGAGCACCAACCTGAGGGAGTGATAGAAAACGATCAGGCAAAGATCCTCTGGGACTATGGTATCAGTACGGATAGGGTGATACGTGCAAACAGACCAGACGTGACGTTGATTGACAAAGTCAAGAAGAAAGTATCACTCATTGATGACGCAATACCATGGGACACCAGAGTTGAAGAGAAAGAGAGGGAAAAAATGGATAAGTATCAAGATCTGAAAATAGAAATAAGAAGGATATGGGATATGCCAGTGGAAATCGTACCCATAATCATAGGAGCACTAGGCACGATCCCAAGATCCCTGAAAAGGAATCTAGAAAAACTAGAGGCTGAATTAGCTCCAGGACTCATGCAGAAGAGTGTCATCCTAGAAACGGCACACATAGTAAGGAGAGTGATGGACTCCTAAGGAGGCAGGATGCAACCCGGAACCCCACACTATAAAATACCACCCAGTCGAATTGGAGGACTGTGATAGAGCAAAAAAATAAATAAATAAATAATAATAATAATAATAATGATAATAATAATAATAATAATAATAATAATAAAATAATAATAATAATAATAATAATAATAATTAACGGACAGAGTATCTATATCAAATTATTGCTTAAGAATTTTAGTTGCAATTTTAATGTTATATAAAGATTTCCACACTAAATAAAAGGATCTCATTTTAACATCACTGTCATTAATATTATCTAAAGTGACAAAGCAGAGAAATAGCATCGAGGCCATTTATTCACAAAGCAAGCTTCCATAATAGAACAACTATATGTAAAACAGAAAAAAATATAAATTAAACGACACTGAAATAACTAATAACAACTGATAAAGATAATATACAAAGTATAGACAATAACATATACAATCTAGATACATGAAATAACATGATAAAAATGATAATTCAGCAATATCCACACAGTTGCTGAAGAAGTATAAAACATAGTATTCATAATAATGGTAATAACAGCAATAATATAGAGAATAGTAGTTGAAAACGCATAAAAAATTATAATAATTAGTGAACAGGTTACATATAGTAATTTAATTCCAGCTAGGGACCTTAGGTGGTTTTACTAGTCAGGTCTAGGAAGGTAAATACGAAAACTGAAAGTAACTAAACTCTATACTGATAATATTCACAATAATAATAATAATAATAATAATAATAATAATAATAATAATAATAATAATAATAATAATAATCATAATAATAATAATAATAATAATAATAATAATAATAATAATAATAATAATAATAATAATAATAAACAGTAATATCAATAATCGTAGAAATATGATAATAATGACAGATTCTGCAGATGAAACTTTGCAAAAATAGAGATTAATTCATTTAGGGAACAGACGCCTCATAAATCCTCGTCTCTTTCGAATTCAGAATTTGCAAGTTAACAAAAGGTTAACTTTCGCCCTGACATTTTTATGAATAGATTTGGAAATGTCACGTTTGTATGAAGAAAACTAAAATTATATTGGTATATGTTTGATTTTACACAATGAATACTGCAAGTAATAAGCTGCGTGGCGTAATAGGAGAATATAATATAAATATTTTTGTCTTTCATTATGTTATATCATTTTGAAGCACCATGCGAAAGTTAGCATAGCTTTTGTTATTGTTGTAGCTCTTAATACAATTGTGTACATCTGCTTCCTACTGGTTCTATTAATTCATATCCTAATTGTATAAATTTACTTTTTTTCCCGTTTATTGATTTGTCAGCAGTCTTTGCACTAGGCAAGTTAATGATCTTTCGAACAACAGTAACATAATCAAGAGATATAACGTGAAAATAATGAAAGGGAATGCAGTTTCTATTCTGATGTTAACAAAGAAAAATTTTATGTACTGATGATAATTCAAAGGATTGCAATATTGATTTTAAAACTTATATGCTTAAATAAACTATGTCCCGAATATAGGTGGATGGTATAAAGTGTTTATTGTAAAAGATATAAGCAAAACCTATGCTCTAAAATTACTGAAGGGAATTATCAGTGAAAATAATCAACAGGTCGTGAGAACCAAAAATACTGTAAACGGCGACTCTGTAATCTGAAAGAATATGTACTGAACACAATGAAATATATGATAAAAGAAAAATCAAGCAAATATTTTAAATAAAAAGTATTCTTTGGATATAGCAACCTATCAATAATCATTTACACTGAAAAGAAACAATAAAGAAAAGGATTCAAGATATAATATTAAAATTAGAATGACCTGAGAGTCAGATAATGAGCAGAGTCGAGGTCAAGTCATGTCATTTATATACACAGTAATATTATAATAACCTGTTGATATAAATTGATATAGCCAGAATTAGCTCGATTTTGATATTATGTTTTCATTCTTTTTTCCTACTTCTGAGCCTTGATTGGCATGCAGAAACTAACACATACGACGTTTATGTCTCAAATTTCTGAAAATTGTAGCAAATTTTTACACTATCATTGAAATTTCCAAAATTACATATTGAAGTATTTCTATACAAATTCCTGATAACGACGAATAGTTCAAAGACGGGAAAGCAGAAACACAAAAGTCTACTCTATATCAACATTGTCACTTTCTAAATGAACGAATGAGTTTAGAACAAAATGGAAAAATCACAGGTTAATACGAACATAAAACAAATGATAAATTACGAATTAACTTACTGCTGCTGCCTGTGTTCCGCCTCCTGTTTGGAGGGAGGAAATTACGCCCATGTGACAATGAAGGGAGGCCGAACTGGGTCAGGGGCCAGACCGCAAACACGACGTGACAGAGGAGAAGAGGCATACCCGGAAAGAAGGAGTTATGTTGTGTGTATGGAGGCCGTAGGCAATTGTGCCTTACGTCATGACTTTGACTGTTTATGACTGTGTGGATGAAATGGAAACGATGCCGGGGATTCTCTTGCGAGAGCAACTTTCGCAACTCGACGACTTTTCAAGTGCCTCTGTGAGGGCCACTTAATATGAGGGTTTTGAGAGCTTCTACGAGGTAGCTTCATCACCTGGTTTTGAATGCACCTACGGAGTGACTTAATCATGAATAGGGTTTTGAATGCACCTACGAGGTGACTTAAACAGAGGGTTTTGAACGCCCCAACGAGGTGACTTAAACATAGGGTTTTTAATGCACCGACGAGGTGACTTAATAATAGGGTTTTGAGAGCTTCTACGAGGTAACTTAATCATCTGGCTTTGAACCGTGACAGAATTGCCAAAATGACAGATGCCTTTTTCTTCTTCTTCCTCTTCTTCTTCTTCCTCAGCATCTAACGGCACGTCTTTATCAAGCAACCTTTCCGTCTGGTACGTTCCTCTCTCTCTCTCTCTCTCTCTCTCTCTCTCTCTCTCTCTCTCTCTTACATTCAACAGCCATAAATGGGCATCCAGGTGCCGAATAGCGCTACAGGGGCCAGAGATGCACACACACACACATCACACACTTTCCCAGTAAAGATGATGCGCCTCCAAGCCGGTGTCCTTGATGAAAGACCAGTCCGCCCTTGCTCTCTCTCTCTCTCTCTCTCTCTCTCTCTCTCTCTCTCTCGGATGAGCAAAGTTTTCAGAGATGTCTCTTGCTGTTGCTCGATTATCTCTAGATTTCCTTTCTTTTGGTTTGAGCTTTATCTGTCTTCTCAACAATCTTTTTATTTCTCTATCCTTATTTCCTGGGATTTGTTTGCATTATCTTTTTTTATTTCTTCGGATTTCCTTTTTTTTTATATTATGTTCTCTCACTTTTCTTCTATCTATCTTTTCCTTTTTCTTAAACCTTCTCTACCAACAGGTAGAATTTCTTGGGGCCACAGTCACTTGAAATGACGAGAGAAGTCTTGAGTTTTTTTTTTTTTTTTTACATAATTTTTTCCCATCTTCAACTTTGTTTGTTTACATTAGTTTCACCTCCTTATGTTTTGTGCTTTCTTTTCTAGTAGTTTTCATTTAGCATAATGTCCTTTTTCCTCTTATTTTTTTATTTGCTTTTATTTCCTTGCCTGCTATTTTTTTAAGTTTTTTACCTAATTTTTTTCCATCTTCAACTTTGTTTACATTACTTTCACCTCCTTGTGTTTTGTGCTTTCTTTTCTAGAAGTTTTCATTTAGCATAATGGCCTTTTTCTTCTTATATTTTTTATTTGCTTTCACTTCCTTACCCAATATGTTTTAATTATTTTAATCGTTGCAATTCGTCCCTTGCAAGTTATCGTTTTCTTTTATATATCTCTTCTGTTTTCATGAAATTTCTTATTTCCCGATCATTCTCTATATCGCTTTCGTCTTCATAATTATATCCGCTTAACCTATGGATTAAGAACGATATATATTTAAATGGGCGATTTGACAATGAACTGAGAGCTGTCATTGGCCCATCACATACCCCTAAATTATTTTGAGACTGATAGCCTGACCTCACCTGTCCCAGGGCATAAAGTAAAAGGCAAAACGCATCACCTTGACCTAACGTCATCTGACTGGTAAAGCAATATCTAATTTGCTATGTTAACTTTCTTCAACGTTTAGTTTTTAATTTATGTTTTTTTTTCTTATGCTTTTCCAATGTTATTGTGTTGATTTTATAAGTCCTCTCCTCCCTTGCATACAGAAATCGTAATAAGCTTCACTCTTTCGTTATTCACTCTCAGCTGAATTATTATGAAAAAATTTCTTGTTTTTTATTTTCGCTGTTCTGCTTTTGTTAATGAATTATCCTTGGGTGTTCTCTAAAATATTGGCATACAGATAGATCAGCTGAACGGTTTATATAGTTGTATGCAAACAAATACCTTTTTTCAATATTTTTATAAAAATTAAATAAAAGTGAACACTATCAAGACCATTATTTTCGTCTCGATTTTGCTCAAACTCAGGCTCTTCGTCCTGAGCAATATTTTTTCATCTTTTCCTTTTTACTTTGCAAAGCTAACACTAAACCCTCTTCTAGCCAGGATTTAAAAAGACGAGACAAATGACAAGAGAGAAGAAGAATAGATAGATTTAACTACAAAGGAATTGACAGACCTTAGACCTTGGAAGGGAAAAGATGACAAGAGCCTGGAAAAACATTCAGGAACAGAATTCCAAACCTAAGTGGGTAATTCTTGTGAGTCCTCCACCTGTGAAATCAGATGTCTTCACTTCGTATCTGTTTACGAAATTATACTCACGCATTCGATATTAAAAAAATTCATTAATCTTC